>NC_068431.1:5758288-5849443 GCF_023373465.1 Oncorhynchus keta
ATCTCCTTTAGGGTGTGTGTGTGTGTGTGTGTGTGTGTGTGTGTGTGTGTGTGTGTGTTTGTGTTTGTGTGTGTGTGTGTGTGTGTTTGTTCTGAGTGTGTGTGTGTCTGTTCTGAGTGTGTGTGTCTGTTCTGAGTGTGTGTGTCTGTTCTGAGTGTGTGTGTCTGTTCTGAGTGTGTGTGTCTGTTTGTTCTGAGTGTGTGTGTTTGTTCTGAGTGTATGAGTGTGTGTGTCTGTTCTGAGTGTGTGTGTCTGTTCTGAGTGTGTGTGTCTGTTCTGAGTGTGTGTGTCTGTTCTGAGTGTGTGTGTCTGTTCTGAGTGTGTGTGTCTGTTCTGAGTGTGTGTGTCTGTTCTGAGTGTGTGTGTCTGTTCTGAGTGTGTGCGTTTGTTCTGTGTGTGTGCGTGTGTTCTGTCTGTGTGTTCTGTGTGTGTGTGTGTGTGCATGCGTGTGTGCGTGCGTGCGTGCGTGTGTGTGTGTGTTCTGTGTGTGTGTGTGTGTGCGTGTGTGTGTGTGTGTGTGTGTGAAGAAAACAGAGACCTCTTCACTGGGTTAATATCTTGGCTCCAGCTTGTACATATTAGATGAATGGCTCTGAAAGGCCTCTCTAGGTTACAAGATTAATTGCCATTGTCTTGAACAGGATTTATGAATTATGACGGTATTCTTGAAAAGAATGTGAAAGTTAATTTGTCATGAAATCCAATCACAACAGAGAAGGCGTGGTGTAGAGAACCTGACCCACCCAATGAGTGAGTTCCCTCAGCATCAGCTGAGTACATGTAGAGAACCTGACCCACAGCGAATGAATTCCCTCAGCATCAGCTGAGTAGATGTAGAGAAATGTCAACGTGTGTCGGATACAACAGCTACCTTACAGTGAAATGATGAATACAACAGGTGTAGATGCTTAATTACAGGCTCTAACCAACTGTGCAAAAAGGTGTTAGGTGAACAATAGGTAAGTAAAGAAATAAAACAACAGTAAAAAGACAGGCTATATACAGTAGAGAGGTTATATACAGTAGAGAGGCTATATACAGTAGAGAGGCTATATACAGTAGAGAGGCTATATACAGTAGAGAGGTTATATACAGTAGAGAGGTTATATACAGTAGAGAGGTTATATACAGTAGAGAGGTTATATACAGTAGAGAGGCTATATACAGTAGAGAGGCTATATACAGTAGAGAGGTTATATACAGTAGAGAGGTTATATACAGTAGAGAGGTTATATACAGTAGAGAGTTATATACAGTAGAGAGGTTATATACAGTAGAGAGGTTATATACAGTAGAGAGGTTATACACAGTAGAGAGGTTATATACAGTAGAGAGTCTATATACAGTAGAGAGGCTATATACAGTAGAGAGGCTATAAAAGTAGAGGCTATATACAGTAGAGAGGCTATATACAGTAGAGAGCTATATACAGTAGAGAGGCTATATACAGTAGAGAGGCTATATACAGTAGAGAGGCTATATACAGTAGAGAGGCTATATACAGTAGAGAGGCTATATACAGTAGAGAGGTTATATACAGTAGAGAGGCTATATACAGTAGAGAGTCTATATACAGTAGAGAGGCTATATACAGTAGAGAGGCTATAAAAGTAGAGGCTATATACAGTAGAGAGGCTATATACAGTAGAGAGGCTATATACAGTAGAGAGGCTATATACAGTAGAGAGGCTATATACAGTAGAGAGGCTATATACAGTAGAGAGGCTATATACAGTAGAGAGGCTATATACAGTAGAGAGGCTATATACAGTAGAGAGGCTATATACAGTAGAGAGGCTATATACAGTAGAGAGCTATATACAGTAGAGAGGCTATATACAGTAGAGAGGCTATATACAGTAGAGAGGCTATATACAGTAGAGGCTATATACAGTAGAGAGGCTATATACAGTAGAGAGGCTATATACAGTAGAGAGGCTATATACAGTAGAGAGGCTATATACAGTAGAGAGGCTATATACAGTAGAGGCTATATACAGTAGAGAGGCTATATACAGTAGAGAGGCTATATACAGTAGAGAGGCTATAAAAGTAGAGAGGCTATATACAGTAGAGAGGCTATATAAAGTAGAGAGGCTATATACAGTAGCGAGGCTATAAAAGTAGCGAGGCTACATGCAGGCACCGGTTAGTCAGGCTGATTGAGGTAGTATGTACGTGTAGATATGGTTAAAGTGACTATGCATATATGATGAACAGAGAGTAGCAGTAGCGTAAAAGAGGGGTTGGCGGATGGTGGGACACAATGCAGATAGCCCGGTTAGCCAATGTGCGGGAACACTGGTTGGTCGGCCCAATTGAGGTAGTATGTACATGAATGTATAATTAAAGTGACTATGCATGTATGATGAACAGAGAGTAGCAGCAGTGTCAAAGAGGGGTTGGCGGGTGGCGAGACACAATGCAAATAGTCTGGGTAGCCATTTGATTACCTGTTCAGGAGGCTTAAGGCTTGTGGGTAAAAACGGTTGAGAATCCTTTTTGACCGAGACTTGGCGCTCTGGTACCACATGAAGACATGTTGTTGTGTGATGCTACACTTGTAAAATCTTAAGTGCCAACATGCGGTTTCTGCCAAGAAATTAAACTTAAAAAAAACAAAAACAATAGTTATATTCTTTGAGGATGGAATCTTCCAGTATAGCCCAACCCAGGAAATGTCTGGTTTCCAATACCCTCTTTATTAACACAATTATAAATGAAGATAACTTTTTACATTTAATATAGATTTAAATGAATATAACTTCAACAGAAAGGAGTTGTTGCTATTATAATGTCAGAGAGGTCATTTAAACGTGTATCTCTGTAGTATAAAAACACAATGCTCACAGCTGACTGTCACACCGACCTGAAACTGAACTTTCTTTAACGTTTCGATTGTATTGTTCAAATTTGTTTTATTTTTTGTTTGGTAGTCTGGTTTTGTAGAAAAAGATTGCCACGTGACATTAATGCCTACTGTAAGACGTATAATTAAAATTGTGATGATTAAAGCTTTCATCGTTTACTCTGTTTCCATCCGCTCTACTGTTCGCTCTAGCCTTTCAGACTAGTGTGTGTGTGTGTGTGTGTGTGTGTGTGTGTGTGTGTGTGTGTGTGTGTGTGTGTGTGACTTAAACTTGCTTAGTTTGCTTTTCTTTCATAAAGAGAAAATTGTATGTCATTAAAGAGCTATTTCTCTGTGTGCTGCCAAGTGGGAACCCTGTGATGCATCTTGGGAAATATGGACCCTAAATATATAAATATATAAAAACCTGAATTATGATCTGAAAGATTAATTCCAGAGACTAAATTGTGTCACACATGAGTATCACTTTAAGGCCCATTTTATTTTACAATTTAGCAAGTCAGTTCAGAATAATTTCTTATTTTCAATGACGGCCGAGGAACAGTGGGTTAACTGCCTGTTCAGGGGCAGAACGACAGATTTGTACCTTGTCAGCTTGGGGGGTTTGAACTTGCAACCTTCCGGTTATTAGCCCAACACTCTAACCACTAGGCTACCCTGCCGCCCTAATTCCCTTTTGTATGTATGACATGTAGTAAATTATACACAACACAAATCTAAACAAAACGTGTAAAGTATTGGTCATCTTATTGGATTGGTCATCTCATTGTACTGGTCATCTCATTGTACTGGTCATCTCATTGTACTGGTCATCTCATTGTACTGGTCATGTCATTGGTCATTGTATTGGTCATCTCATTGTATTGGTCATCTCATTGTACTGGTCATCTCATTGTACTGGTCATCTCATTGTATTGGTCATCTCATTGTACTGGTCATCTCATTGTACTGGTCATCTCATTGTACTGGTCATCTCATTGTACTGGTCATCTCATTGGATTGGTCATCTCATTGTACTGGTCATCTCATTGTACTGGTCATCTCATTGTACTGGTCATCTCATTGTACTGGTCATCTCATTGTACTGGTCATCTCATTGTACTGGTCATCTCATTGTACTGGTCATCTCATTGTACTGGTCATCTCATTGTACTGGTCATCTCATTGTACTGGTCATCTCATTGTACTGGTCATCTCATTGTACTGGTCATCTCATTGTACTGGTCATGTCATTGGTCATTGTATTGGTCATCTCATTGTATTGGTCATCTCATTGTACTGGTCATCTCATTGTACTGGTCATCTCATTGTACTGGTCATCTCATTGTACTGGTCATCTCATTGGATTGGTCATCTCATTGTATTGGTCATCTCATTGTACTGGTCATCTCATTGTACTGGTCATCTCATTGTACTGGTCATCTCATTGTACTGGTCATCTCATTGTACTGGTCATCTCATTGTATTGGTCATCTCATTGGATTGGTCATCTCATTGTACTGGTCATCTCATTGTACTGGTCATCTCATTGTACTGGTCATCTCATTGTACTGGTCATCTCATTGTACTGGTCATCTCATTGTACTGGTCATCTCATTGGATTGGTCATCTCATTGTACTGGTCATCTCATTGTACTGGTCATCTCATTGTATTGGTCATCTCATTGTACTGGTCATCTCATTGTACTGGTCATCTCATTGTACTGGTCATCTCATTGGATTTAGACTAAAAAAAACGTGTTCCTTTACGTCGATAACTTATTTTTGTTGCAAATCCAGATCAGTTTTCCACATTGATTCAACGTCATCACATTGCTTTTGTTGTTGTTGTTGTTGTTGTTGTTGTTGTTGTTGAAAAGAGGTGGAAAACAATGTTGTTTCAACCAGTTTGTGCCCAGTGGGATGTTTTGAGTGTTTATGCTCCACTCAACAGTGTGACACTGTTACAGCGTATGGGATTAGGGGCCTTAACATACGACTCACACTTACTACACTGAACATAAATATCAACGCAACATGTAAAGTGTTGGTCCCATGTTTCATGAAATAAAAGATCACAGAAATGTTCCATTTGCACAAAAAGCTTATTTCGCTAACATTTTTGTGCACAAATGTGTTTACATCCCTGTTAGTGAGTATTTCTCCTTTGCCAAGATAATCCATCCACCTGACAGGTGTGGCATATCAAGAAGATGATTAAACAGCATGATCATTACACAGGTGAACCTTGTGCTGGGGGGGCAATAAAAGGACACTCTAAAATGTGCAGTTTTGTCACACAACATAATGCCACAGATGTCTCAAGTTTTGAGGGAGTGTGAAATTAACATGCTGACTGTGTGAATGTCCACCGGAGAATTGAATGTTCATTTTTCTACCATAAGCCGCCTCCAATATCATTTTAGAGAATTTGGCATTACTCAAACCGGCCTCACAACCGCAGATCACGTTTAACCTGTAACGGATTTCCTCCTCTTCGTCTGAGGAAGAGTAGCAAGGATCGGACCAATACACAGCGTGGTAAGTGTCCATGTTAGATTTATTAGATAACGGAACACTGAAACACAAAGTAAACAAAAGAACAAACCGAAACAGTCCTGTCTGGTAGAGAGACAGAAAACAATCACCCACACCACGATGTTGGGAAAAGGCTACCTAAGTATGATTCTCAATCAGAGACGAACGAACGACACCTGCCTCTGATTGAGAACCATACCAGGGCCAAACACAAAACCACAACATAGACAAACCCACCCAACTCACGCCGTGACCATACTAAAACAAAGACATAACGAAAGAACTAAAGTCAGAACGTGACACACGCCCAGGAACTCCATATATGGCTTCTTCCCTTAGGGGATGGTCTGAGACCAGCCACCCGGACAGCTGATGAAATTGAGTATTTCTGTCTTTTTGTGGGGAAAATACCTACAAGGCTCCTAAGTGGGTGGGCCTATGGCCTCCCAGGCCCACCCATGGCTACGCCCCTGCCCACTCATGTGAAATCCATAGATTAGGGCTTATTGGATTTATTTCAACTGATTGATTTCCTCATATGAAGTGTAACTCAGTAAAAAATAGTTGAAATTGTTGTATGTTGTGTTTATATTTTTGTTCAGTATAATTGTTGATAAAAAAACAAACATTTTATTCGGTCTAAAGTCATTTTAGATCCAGGTAAAGATGATAAAGATGATTCCCCTCAGAGCCCAGAGAGAGAGAGAGGAATCTGGAGAAGAGTCCCCTTAGCAAGCTGGTCCTGGGGCTCTGTTCACAAACACAAACACACCCCACAGAGCCCCAGGACAACAGCACAATTAGATCCAACCAAATCATGAGAAAACCAAAAAGTAATTACTCGACACATTGGAAAGAATTAACAAAAAAACAGAGCAAACTAGAATGCTATTTGTCCCTAAACAGAGAGTACACAGTGGCAGAATACCTGACCACTGTGACTGACCCAAAATTAAGGAAAGTTTTGACTATGTACAGACTCAGTGAGCATAGCCTTGCTGTTGAGAAAGGCCGCCGTAGGCAGACCTGGCTCTCAAGAGAAGACAGGCTATGTGCACACTGCCCACAAAATGAGGTGGAAACTGAGCTGCACTTCCTAACCTCCTGCCCAATGTGTGACCATATTAGAGACACATATTTCCCTCAGATTACACAGATCCACAAAGAATTCGAAAACAAATCACATTTTGATAAACTCCTGTATCTACAGGGTGAAATTCCACAGTGTGCCATCACAGCAGCAAGATTTGTGACCTGTTGCCACGAGAAAAGGGCAACCAGTGAAGAAAAAACACCATTGTAAATACAACCAATATTTATGTTTATTTATTTTCTATTTTGTACTTTAACTATTTGCACTTCATTACAACACTGTATATAGACATAATATGACATTTGAAATATCTCTATTCCTTTGTGTCACGTTCTGACCTTTATTTTCTGTGTTTTGTGTTTAGTTAGTATGGTCAGGGCGTGAGTTGGGTGGGCAGTCTATGTTTGTTTGTCTAGGTTTTGGGAATTTCTATGTTTCGGCCTAGTATGGTTCTCAATCAGAGGCAGGTGTCATTAGTTGTCTCTGATTGAGAATCATACTTAGGTAGCCTGGGTTTCACTGTGTGTTTGTGGGTGATTGTTTCCTGTCTCTGTGTATGCACCAGATAGGACTGTAATTTGAGTTTTCACGTTTTCTTGTTTTGTTAGTTTGTTCATGTGTACCTTAAAGCATTAAAGAAGTACCATGGAAAATTACCACGCCGCGTATTGGTCCTCTGAT
Organism: Oncorhynchus keta; assembly: GCF_023373465.1. Classification (NCBI taxonomy): domain Eukaryota; kingdom Metazoa; phylum Chordata; class Actinopteri; order Salmoniformes; family Salmonidae; genus Oncorhynchus; species Oncorhynchus keta. Next base: position 5,765,449 of record NC_068431.1, read on the forward strand.
CCGTTTCGCCTCTCCTCTTCGGAAGAAGAGGAGGAAACTCATTACAGAATCACCCACCACAATCGGACCAAGCGGCGTGGTAAAGGACAGCGACGACAGCAGCAGCAGCATCAACAACAGAGGCCACCATCACAGGACTCCTGGACATGGGAGCAGATATTGAACGGAGAGGGACCCTGGGCACGGGCTGGGGAAAATCGCAGCCCCAAAGCAGAGCTGGAGGCAGCGAAAGCTGATCGGCGGCAATATGAGGAGCCAGCACGGCAGTGCGACAGGTACGAGAGGCAGCCCCAAATTTTTTTTGGGGGGGGCACACGAGGTGTGGTACTAAGCCAGGTAGCAGACCTGAGCTCACTCCTCGTGCTTATTATGAGCAGCGCATTACTGGTCAGGCACCGTGTTATGCGGTTGAGCGCACGGTGTCGCCAGTGCGTGTCCATAGCCCGGTGCGCTATAGGGCAGCCCCCCGAGAGTGCCATGCGAGTGTGGGCATTGAGCCAGGGCGTATGGTGCCTGCTCAGCGGGTCTGGTCGCCGGTACGCAGTCTTGGTCCAGGTTATCCTGCGCCGGCTCTGCGTGCTGTGTCTCCGGGGCGCTGGGAGGGTGCAGTGCGTCCTCTGCCTGCGCTCCGCTCGTACCGGGCAACTGTGGGAGTGGAGCCTAGGGGAGAGGTGCGTGTAGTAAGCACTAGATCTCCCGTGCTTACCCACAGCCCGGTTCAACCTGTGCCTGCACTCTTGAGGGTCCGGGCTCGAGTAGTTGTCCAGCCTGGGGAAGTGGTGCCAAGGTTGTGCACCAGAGCTCCAGTGCTCCCTCACAGCCCGGTCTTTCAGGCTCCTCCTAACACCAAGCCTCCTGAAAGTCTCCCCAGCCTGGTAGTTCCTGTGGCAGCCCCACGCACCAGGCTGTCTCTCAGTCTCCTCCCTGCAGGTGCTCCCGCCTGTCCGGCGCTGCTGCCGGAGCCTCCCGCCTGTCCGGCGCCGCTGCCGGAGCCTCCCGCCTGTCCGGAGCCTCCCGCCTGTCCGGCGCCGCTGCCGGAGCCTCCCGCCTGTCCGGCGCCGCTGCCGGAGCCTCCCGCCTGTCCGGCGCCGCGTCCGGAGCCTCCCGCCTGTCCGGCGCTGCTGCCGGAGCCTCCCGCCTGTCCGGCGCCGCTGCCGGAGCCTCCCGCCTGTCCGGCGCCGCTGCCGGAGCCTCTCGCCTGTCCGGAGCCTCCCGCCTGTCCGGCGCCGCTGCCGGAGCCTCCCGCCTGTCCGGCGCCGCTGCCGGAGCCTCCCGCCTGTCCGGCGCTGCTGCCGGAGCCTCCCGCCTGTCCGGCGCTGCGGCCGGAGCGTCCCGCCTGTCCGGCGCCGCTGCTGGAGCGTCCCGCCTGTCTGGCGCCGCTGCCGGAGCGTCCCGCCTGTCTGGCGCCGCTGCCGGAGCGTCCCTCCTGTCCGGCGCCGCTGCTGGAGCGTCCCGCCTGTCCGGCGCCGCTGCCTCCTGTAGCAGCTCCACGCACCAGGCTGTCTCTCTGTCTCCTCTCTGCAGGTGCTCCCGCCTGTCCGGCGCCGTTGCCGGAGCGTCCCGCCTGTCCGGCGCCGCTGCCGGAGCCTCCCGCCTGTCCGGCGCCGCTGCCGGAGCGTCCCGCCTGTCCGGCGCCACTGCCGGAGCGTCCCGCCTGTCCGGCGCCGCTGCCGGAGCCTCCCGCCTGTCCGGCGCCGCTGCCGGAGCGTCCCGCCTGTCCGGCGCCACTGCCGGAGCCTCCCGCCTGTCCGGCGCCGCTGCCGGAGCCTCCCGCCTGTCCGGCGCCGCTGCCAGAGCGTCCCGCCTGTCCGGCGCCGCTGCCGGAGCCCCTCAGCCCAGAGGCGCCAGAGCCCCTCAGCCCAGAGGCGCCAGAGCCCCTCAGCCCAGAGGCGCCAGAGCCCCTCAGCCCAGAGGCGCCAGAGCCCCTCAGCCCAGAGGCGCCAGAGCCCCTCAGCCCAGAAGCGCCAGAGCCCCTGTCCCTCTGTCCAGAGCCCCTGTCCCTCTGTCCAGAGCTTCTGCCCCTCTGTCCCGAGCTGCCCCTCTGTCCAGTGGGGTCATTGAGAGGGGTTGCCATGGTGAGAAAGCCACGGAGGCGGACAAAGACAATGGTGAAGTGGGGTCCGCGTCCCGCGCCAGAACCGCCACCGCGGACAGATGCCCACCCAGACCCTCCCCTATAGGTCAAGGTTTTGCGGCCGGAGTCCGCACCTTTGGGGGGGGGTACTGTCACGTTCTGACCTTTATTTTCTGTGTTTTGTGTTTAGTTAGTATGGTCAGGGCGTGAGTTGGGTGGGCAGTCTATGTTTGTTTGTCTAGGTTTTGGGAATTTCTATGTTTCGGCCTAGTATGGTTCTCAATCAGAGGCAGGTGTCATTAGTTGTCTCTGATTGAGAATCATACTTAGGTAGCCTGGGTTTCACTGTGTGTTTGTGGGTGATTGTTTCCTGTCTCTGTGTATGCACCAGATAGGACTGTAATTTGAGTTTTCACGTTTTCTTGTTTTGTTAGTTTGTTCATGTGTACCTTAAAGCATTAAAGAAGTACCATGGAAAATTACCACGCCGCGTATTGGTCCTCTGATCCGTTTCGCCTCTCCTCTTCGGAAGAAGAGGAAACTCATTACACTTTGGAACTGTTGTGTGTGTAGTTGTTTATTTCACTTTTGTTCATTATCAATTTCACTTGCTTTGGCAATGTTATCATATGTTTCCCATGCCAATAAAGCCCCTTAAATTGAAATTGAATCGATAGCAGAGAGAGAGAAAGATAGATTGGAGAGCAGAGAGAGAGGGAGAGTGAGAGAGCAGAGAGGGGGAGAAGGGAAGGAAAGAGAGATAGCAGAGAAAGAGAGAGCAGAGGGGAGAGAGAGAGAGCGGAGAGGGTCAGCAGGGAGGGAAAGAGAGCAGAGAGAGAGAGAGAGAGATAACAGGGAGAGGGAGAGAGATAGTGAGAAAGCAGAGAGGGAGAGAGAAGGAGAGAGAGCGGGAGAGTGAGAGAGAGCAGAGGGAGAGAAAGAGAGATTGGTGAGGGAGAGAGAGATTGGAGAGGGAGAGCAGAGAGAGAGGGAGAGAGAGAGAGAAGAGAGAGAGGGAGAAGAGAGGGAGAGAGGGAGAGAAGAGAGGGAGAGAGATAGCAGAGAGAGACAGAGAGAGAGAGGTATAGAGGGAGAGAGAGAAAGAGAGAGAGGTATAGAGGGAGAGAGAGAAAGAGAGCGAGGTATAGAGGGAGAGAGAGAAAGAGAGAGAGGTATAGAAAGAGAGAGAGGTATAGAGAGGGAGAGAGAGAGAGAGGGAGAGAGAGAGAGAGGAGGGAGAGCATGACCTTTTCACTCTGCCCTCTGAAAGCCTAATGCCCTTTCCTCTCCCTCAGTTTGACTGTTAGGACGTCTCTGTGCATTTGTGAGGAGAGACAGGTAGCCTCGTGGTTAAGCGCATCAAGCCAGTAACCAAAAATCGCTGGTTTGAATCCGAGAGTTGACTTGGTGAAACATTTGTTGATATGCCATTGAGAAAGACACTTAACCCTAATTGCTCTGGATAAGAGCGTCTGCTAAATGTAAAAACTGCCAGTGAGTCGTTTCGAGACGAGGGGATCGAACGGATTTGGTTTAGTCAACCATAATCCTCCTTGCATGGTCAGGTACCGAAATTTTCTACCTGAAAAAAATGCATTGTGGGTAGAAAAGTCAAGGTCTTTGTATTTATCTCTTTATTTAAGGTATCTGTAGCAAAGGGCCAATTTGCTGCAATAGAATGACAAACTGTACACCTCTGGGAGTTTAGGGCCCCAAGCCCCTTCAATGCCCCAACCCTGGTGCAGTGATACCTTTCCATTTTATTGCTCTGTGAGGCTTTGTGTCCATGACAACACCCAGTCCCCGAGCAGGAGGAGCAAGCCCCAAAAATAAAGGGCCAACAAAGAAGAGGATTACACCTGCAAATATGTCTCAGTCAGATTGGCCAGTGTAATCCTGTGGACTTTTAGAATGTGACAGCACAAAGGATACTGATGATAGAGTGCTCTTACTGGAACTCAAATATGGCTTCCGATGTTCTTAGATTTCTCATTAGCAGAGTTAGCTCTCAACTGAACTAATACCAAGATGCATGTTCAGTGACTTCAGGAAGTTTTCACACCCCTTGATTTTTCCTCACACATTTTGTTGTGTTGCAGCCTGAATTTAAAATGAATTACATTTAGATTTTTGTTGGTCACTGGACTACACACAATACTCCATAATGTCAGTGTATTTTTATTACAAAATGAATTAGAAATGAAAAGCTGAAATGTCTTGAGTCGATAAGTGTTCAACCCCTTTGTTATAACAAGCCTAAATAAGTTCAGGAGTAAACATTTGCTTAACATTTCACATTATAAGTTGCATGGACTCACTCTGTCTGCAATAATAGTGTTTAACATGATTTTTTTAAGGACTACCTCATCTCTGTACCCGACACATACAATTATCTGTAAGGTCCCTCAGTCGAGCAGTGCATTTCAAACACAGATTCAACCACAAAGACCAAGGAGGTTTTCCAATGCCTCACAAAGGACATCTATTGGTAGATGGGTAAAAATCCAAAAAGCAGACATTTAATATCCCTTTGAGCATGGTGAAGTTATTAATTACACTTCAGATGGTGTATCAATAATCCCAGTCACTACAACTCAGTTGCCGGAGAGGAAGGAAACCGCTCAGAAATTTGGCTGTGATAGGAGAAAAGTAAGGATGGATCAACAACATTGTAGTTACTCCACAATACTAACCTAATTGACAGAATGAAAAGAGGGAAGCTTGTACACTATAAAAAAAAGGAGGTTTACCCAGAAAGACTCAAGGTGCTTCTGCAAAATATTGAGATATTTCTGTATTTGTATTATCAAATGATATGCCATTTAAAAAAAATTGTATTTACACCCGAGTCAATATTTTGCAGAAGCACCTTGAGTCTTTCTGGGTAAACCTCCTTTTTTATAGTGTACAAGCTTCCTTCTTTTCATTCTGTCAATTAGGTTAGTATTGTGGAGTATCTAAGAGCTTTCCACACCTGGATTGTACAACATTTTCCCATTATTCTTTTCAACATTCATCAAGATCTGTCACATTGGTTGTGGTATTGTGTGTAGATGGTTGAGGAAAAAAAACTATTTTGAATTCAGGCTATAACACAACAAAATGTGGAATAAGTAAAGGGGGTATGAATACTTTCTGAAGGTTTTCTCATATTATAAAACCATGGACACTTACCACGCTGCGCATTGGTCCTCCGATCCTTCTCGCCTCTCCTCTTCAGACGAAGAGGAGGAGGAAAACCATTACAGGCTCTGTATGTTTTCCTTAAATTCTACCTTTGTTTAAGGTTAATCAGCATAGAAACGTAGAATCAATGTGAGCTTTATTGTCTTTGATTTAATTGTTACCAAACTAGATAATGTTTAGATTGTTTTCTAAATCAGATTAAAAATCTCGTGAATGTATCCACCTACACTTATACTGTATACGGGTTAAACATAGCAGATTGAAGACTCTTCTTTGAGTCATAAAAGTGCATTGAATTTTCTTAGGAACTAACTGTGCACACTTTGGAGAGGTGGGGCTACACCAGTTAGACTGCTCACACAAACCCTCCGTGTTTATTCTGTAAGAAACATTTCAATTTAGCCGTATCCATATAACCCCCCTCCCTCCCCAATTATTTTTAAATATAGAGAGAGAGAGAGAGAGAGACAGAGAGAGAGAGAGAGACAGAGAGAGAGAGAGAGACACAGAGAGAGAGAGAGAGAGAGAGACACAGAGAGAGAGAGAGAGAGAGAGAGACACAGAGAGAGAGAGAGAGACACAGAGAGAGAGAGAGAGAGAGAGAGACACAGAGAGAGAGAGAGAGAGAGAGAGAGACACAGAGAGAGAGAGAGAGAGAGAGACACAGAGAGAGAGAGAGAGAGACACAGAGAGAGTGACACAGAGAGAGAGAGACAGAGAGAGAGTGACAGAGAGAGAGAGTGAGAGAGAGAGAGAGAGAGAGAGAGAGAGAGAGAGAGAGAGAGACACAGAGAGAGACACAGAGAGAGAGAGAGACACAGAGAGAGAGAGAGAGACACAGAGAGAGAGAGAGAGACACAGAGAGAGAGAGAGACACAGAGAGAGAGAGAGACACAGAGAGAGAGAGAGAGAGAGAGAGACACAGAGAGAGACAGAGAGAGAGACACAGAGAGAGACACAGAGAGAGAGAGAGAGACACAGAGAGAGAGAGAGAGAGAGACACAGAGAGAGAGAGAGAGACACAGAGAGAGAGAGAGAGACACAGAGAGAGAGAGAGAGACACAGAGAGAGAGAGAGAGACACAGAGAGAGAGAGAGAGACACAGAGAGAGAGAGAGAGACACAGAGAGAGAGAGAGAGACACAGAGAGAGAGAGAGAGAGAGAGAGAGACACAGAGAGAGAGAGACAGAGAGAGAGAGACAGAGAGAGAGAGTGACAGAGAGAGAGAGAGAGAGAGAGAGAGAGAGAGAGAGACAGAGAGAGAGAGAGAAAGATGTTTAATCCTGTTCTATGTTAAGGCCAAGCCTTTGATTTCACTACTCTGACTGACAGTAGGGCTCTCTGTCTGTCTCTGTGTCTGATGAGGTGAAGCACTGTACCACTCAGGGAGTGTTTTCAGCCAGCCAGCCATCCTCTCTCTTTCTCAGCCAGCTATCCAGTCATTCAGCCAGCCAGCTATCCAGTCAGCCAGCCAGCCAGCCTCTCTCTTTCTCAGCCAGCCAGCCAGACAGACTATATTTCTCAGCCAGCCAGCCAGCCAGCCAGACTCTCTCTGTCTCAGCCAGCCAGTCAGCCAGCCAGCCAGCCAGCCAGACTCTCTCTGTCTCAGCCAGCCAGATTCTTTTCTTTCTCAGCCAGTCAGCCAGCCATCCAGGCTCTCTCTTTCTCAGCCAGCCAATTAATATCATTAAGGCGTGGCCCTGTGACAGTCAAACTGTACAGAGCAATGGGTTTAGAGTTACACAGTTAAACTGTACAGAGCAATGGGATTAAAGAGCTACACAGTTAACCATGCATGATATACTGTAGATAAAGGAATTAATACTGTAGACTTATTCAGTTTTTAGCCTGCCAGCTTTTGGCTGTGATAGGAGAAAAGTAAGGATGGATCAACAACATTGTAGTTACTCCACAATACTAACCTAATTGACAGAATGAAAAGATGGAAGCTTGTACACTATAAAAAAAAGGAGGTTTACCCAGAAAGACTCAAGGTGTTTCTGCAAAATATTGAGATAAATAAGACAAATATGAGCTGGTTGGCTAAGTCTGGAACTTCTCTGGCAAGATCTACTCTGAGATGACTTGTCCCTGTTAAGTTAATGCTAGGTAAAGGGTAAAGAGTGACATTACGGTAAGGGTGATATCTAGACAGTAGTAGTGACATTACAGTAGTAGTGCCATTACGGTAAGGGTGATATCTAGACTGTAGTAGTGACATTACGGTAAGGGTGATGTCTAGACAGTAGTCGTGACATTACGGTAAGGGTGATATCTAGACAGTAGTAGTGACATTACAGTAAGGGTGATATCTAGACAGTAGTAGTGACATTACAGTAAGGGTGATATCTAGACAGTAGTAGTGACATTACAGTAAGGGTGATATCTAGACAGTAGTAGTGACATTACAGTAAGGGTGATATCTAAACAGTAGTAGTGACATTACAGTAAGGGTGATATCTAGACAGTAGTAGTGACATTACGGTAAGGGTGATATCTAGACAGTAGTAGTGACATTACAGTAGTAGTGCCATTACGGTAAGGGTGATATCTAGACAGTAGTAGTGACATTACGGTAGTAGTGCCATTACGGTAAGGGTGATGTCTAGACAGTAGTCGTGACATTACGGTAAGGGTGATATCTAGACAGTAGTAGTGCCATTACAGTAGTAGTGACATTACGGTAAGGGTGATATCTAGACAGTAGTAGTGACATTACAGTAGTAGTGCCATTACGGTAAGGGTGATATCTAGACAGTAGTAGTGCCATTACGGTAAGGGTGATATCTAGACAGTAGTAGTGCCATTACGGTAAGGGTGATATCTAGACAGTAGTAGTGCCATTACGGTAAGGGTGATATCTAGACAGTAGTAGTGCCATTACGGTAAGGGTGATATCTAGACAGTAGTAGTGCCATTACGGTAAGGGTGATATCTAGACAGTAGTAGTGCCATTACGGTAAGGGTGATATCTAGACAGTAGTAGTGCCATTACGGTAAGGGTGATATCTAGACAGTAGTAGTGACATTACGGTAAGGGTGATATCTAGACAGTAGTAGTGCCATTACAGTAGTAGTGACATTACAGTAGTAGTGACATTACAGTAGTAGTGACATTACAGTAGTAGTGACATTACAGTAGTAGTGACATTACAGTAGTAGTGACATTACAGTAGTAGTGACATTACAGTAGTAGTGACATTACGGTAAGGGTGATATCTAGACAGTAGTAGTGCCATTACAGTAGTAGTGCCATTACGGTAAGGGTGATATCTAGACAGTAGTAGTGCCATTACGGTAAGGGTGATATCTAGACAGTAGTAGTGCCATTACGGTAAGGGTGATATCTAGACAGTAGTAGTGCCATTACGGTAAGGGTGATATCTAGACAGTAGTAGTGCCATTACGGTAAGGGTGATATCTAGACAGTAGTAGTGCCATTACGGTAAGGGTGATATCTAGACAGTAGTAGTGCCATTACGGTAAGGGTGATATCTAGACAGTAGTAGTGCCATTACGGTAAGGGTGATATCTAGACAGTAGTAGTGCCATTACGGTAAGGGTGATATCTAGACAGTAGTAGTGCCATTACGGTAAGGGTGATATCTAGACAGTAGTAGTGACATTACGGTAAGGGTGATATCTAGACAGTAGTAGTGCCATTACAGTAGTAGTGACATTACGGTAAGGGTGATATCTAGACAGTAGTAGTGACATTACAGTAGTAGTGACATTACAGTAGTAGTGACATTACAGTAGTAGTGACATTACAGTAGTAGTGACATTACAGTAGTAGTGACATTACAGTAGTAGTGACATTACAGTAGTAGTGACATTACAGTAGTAGTGACATTACATTAGTAGTGACATTACAGTAGTAGTGACATTACGGTAAGGGTGATATCTAGACAGTAGTAGTGCCATTACAGTAGTAGTGCCATTACGGTAAGGGTGATATCTAGACAGTAGTAGTGCCATTACGGTAAGGGTGATATCTAGACAGTAGTAGTGCCATTACGGTAAGGGTGATATCTAGACAGTAGTAGTGCCATTACGGTAAGGGTGATATCTAGACAGTAGTAGTGACATTACGGTAAGGGTGATATCTAGACAGTAGTAGTGACATTACGGTAAGGGTGATATCTAGACAGTAGTAGTGCCATTACGGTAAGGGTGATATCTAGACAGTAGTAGTGCCATTACGGTAAGGGTGATATCTAGACAGTAGTAGTGCCATTACAGTAGTAGTGACATTACGGTAAGGGTGATATCTAGACAGTAGTAGTGACATTACAGTAAGGGTGATATCTAGACAGTAGTAGTGACATTACAGTAAGGGTGATATCTAGACAGTAGTAGTGACATTACAGTAAGGGTGATATCTAGACAGTAGTAGTGACATTACGGTAAGGGTGATATCTAGACAGTAGTAGTGCCATTACGGTAAGGGTGATATCTAGACAGTAGTAGTGCCATTACAGTAGTAGTGCCATTACAGTAGTAGTGCCATTACAGTAGTAGTGCCATTACGGTAAGGGTGATATCTAGACAGTAGTAGTGACATTACGGTAAGGGTGATATCTAGACAGTAGTAGTGCCATTACAGTAGTAGTGCCATTACGGTAAGGGTGATATCTAGACAGTAGTAGTGCCATTACAGTAAGGGTGATATCTAGACAGTAGTAGTGCCATTACAGTAAGGGTGATATCTAGACAGTAGTAGTGACATTACGGTAAGGGTGATATCTAGACAGTAGTAGTGACATTACGGTAAGGGGGATATCTAGACAGTAGTAGTGCCATTACGGTAAGGGGGATATCTAGACAGTAGTAGTGCCATTACGGTAAGGGGGATATCTAGACAGTAGTAGTGCCATTACGGTAAGGGTGATATCTAGACAGTAGTAGTGCCATTACGGTAAGGGTGATATCTAGACAGTAGTAGTGACATTACGGTAAGGGTGATATCTAGACAGTAGTAGTGCCATTACGGTAAGGGTGATATCTAGACAGTAGTAGTGACATTACTGTAAGGGTGATATCTAGACAGTAGTAGTGATATTACGGTAAGGGTGATATCTAGACAGTAGTAGTGATATTACGGTAAGGGTGATATCTAGACAGTAGTAGTGATATTACGGTAAGGGTGATATCTAGACAGTAGTAGTGATATTACGGTAAGGGTGATATCTAGACAGTAGTAGTGATATTACGGTAAGGGTGATATCTAGACAGTAGTAGTGCCATTACGGTAAGGGTGATATCTAGACAGTAGTAGTGCCATTACAGTAGTAGTGCCATTACGGTAAGGGTGATATCTAGACAGTAGTAGTGACATTACAGTAGTAGTGCCATTACGGTAAGGTGATATCTAGACAGTAGTAGTGCCATTACAGTAAGGGTGATATCTAGACAGTAGTAGTGACATTACAGTAGTAGTGCCATTACGGTAAGGTGATATCTAGACAGTAGTAGTGATATTACAGTAAGGGTGATATCTAGACAGTAGTAGTGCCATTACGGTAAGGGGGATATCTAGACAGTAGTAGTGCCATTACAGTAGTAGTGACATTACGGTAAGGGGGATATCTAGACAGTAGTAGTGCCATTACAGTAGTAGTGACATTACGGTAAGGGGGATATCTAGACAGTAGTAGTGACATTACAGTAGTAGTGACATTACAGTAGTAGTGATATTACGGTAAGGGGGATATCTAGACAGTAGTAGTGATATTACAGTAAGGTGATATCTAGACAGTAGTAGTGACATTACGGTAAGGGTGATATCTAGACAGTAGTCGTGACATTACAGTAAGGGTGATATCTAGACAGTAGTAGTGATATTACAGTAAGGGTGATATCTAGACAGTAGTAGTGCCATTACGGTAAGGGTGATATCTAGACAGTAGTAGTGACATTACGGTAAGGGTGATATCTAGACAGTAGTAGTGACATTACAGTAAGGGTGATATCTAGACAGTAGTAGTGATATTACGGTAAGGGTGATATCTAGACAGTAGTAGTGATATTACGGTAAGGGTGATATCTAGACAGTAGTAGTGCCATTACGGTAAGGGTGATATCTAGACAGTAGTAGTGATATTACAGTAAGGGTGATATCTAGACAGTAGTAGTGACATTACAGTAGTAGTGCCATTACAGTAAGGGTGATATCTAGACAGTAGTAGTGACATTACAGTAGTAGTGATATTACGGTAAGGGTGATATCTAGACAGTAGTAGTGATATTACGGTAAGGGGGATATCTAGACAGTAGTAGTGATATTACAGTAAGGGTGATATCTAGACAGTAGTAGTGATATTACGGTAAGGGGGATATCTAGACAGTAGTAGTGATATTACAGTAAGGGTGATATCTAGACAGTAGTAGTGACATTACAGTAAGGGGGATATCTAGACAGTAGTAGTGATATTACGGTAAGGGTGATATCTAGACAGTAGTAGTGATATTACAGTAAGGTGATATCTAGACAGTAGTAGTGATATTACAGTAAGGGTGATATCTAGACAGTAGTAGTGACATTACAGTAAGGGTGATATCTAGACAGTAGTAGTGATATTACGGTAAGGTGATATCTAGACAGTAGTAGTGATATTACAGTAAGGGTGATATCTAGACAGTAGTAGTGATATTACAGTAAGGGTGATATTACGGTAAGGTGATATCTAGACAGTGTCTGTAGCAGATCACAGTATGAACCAGAGCATGTGTTCCTCTCCCAGCGATACGATAGTAGTGATAATAGCCAGGGTAGTTGTTTATCTCTGCTCTTTGTTAGTCAGTGGCACACACACACACACACACACACACACACACACACACACACACACACACACACACACACACACACACACACACGCGCGCGCCTGAACATGTTATGATACCATTTCAGTCCAGATCTATTATTTTGCGTGAGAGGCTCCACACCCAGTATATGCCAAATGCCTTGGTAAGGGGGGGGGGGGGCAGTTGAAATGATCTGGATAACCTCAAAATGCATTGATATATCAAACAAATCCTGTTCACCTTTGCTTACTCTGTTTCCATTTGTCTCAATGGATGTCGTTGAATAGTGTTCGTCCTCAAGCCACTTCAATGGTATAATAACTACCCCAACAGTTTAGTGCGAGTTCAATGCCTCTGAATGGCAGGCGGGGCACGGAAACATGTGGAAGGAGCCCTCACTGTGTCTCTAACTCTCTAGGTCTCCAGCCAAAATAAAACATTTTGGAGGAGCCCTCACTGTGTCTATAACTCTCTAGGTCTCCAGCCAAAATAAAACATTTTGGAGGAGCCCTCACTGTGTCTCTAACTCTCTAGCTCTCCAGCCAAAATAAAACATTTTGAAGGAGCCCTCACTGTGTCTCTAACTCTCTAGCGCTCCAGCCAAAATAAAACATGTGGAAGGAGCCCTCACTGTGTCTATAACTCTCTATACCTCCGACCAAATGGTCTGCCTGTTTGTCACAGAGTCCGTGTCAGAGACAAGCTTTTGAAAGTGTAATAACACTGAAGGATGTGAGACGGACACTCTTAACCCTACTGTATAAACACACATGAACCTTCTCTATGGCAGGAAACAAGTCTCTCACGGCTGGTAGTCAAAACAAGGTTCTCACTCTCATCTTGCCGGGAAAAAAATAATTCTTGTCACACCCTGACCATAGTTTGCTTTGTATGTTTCTATGTTTTGTTTGGTCAGGGTGTGATCTGAGTCGGCATTCTATGTTACATGTCTAGTTTGTCTATTTCTATGTTTGGCCTGATATGGTTCTCAATCAGAGGCAGGTGTTAGTCATTGTCTCTGATTGGGAACCATATTTAGGTAGCCTGTTTGGTGTTGGGTTTTGTGGGTGATTGTTCCTGTCTCTGTGTTTGTTTGCGCCAGATTGGGCTGTTTAGGTTTTTTCATGTTTATTGTTTTTGTATACTGTTTGTGTTTTCATCTTTATTACAGATGTATACAAGTAAACCACGCTGCATTTTGGTCCGCCTCTCCTTCATCTCAAGAAAACCGTTACAATTCTGTTCTTTTTTCTTCTTTTTTTTTTGCCAAACGAACCACTGCTACTACTAGTACTGTAGTACTTTTCCTGTATGCTCTACTAGAGTGCTGCTCCTTGGTCCTTGAAGTGGACACAGAAGTTTTCAAAAAACATCTACTTCAAAGATTTACCGCCTCCAGTCCACTTCATGGGCACTGCGGGTTCATTCCATATTTCTCTCCCCCAAAAAATATTCATCCACCACGTCTTTAGTTGTTGCTTTGACAATTACAAACAGAATTCCTCTCATTTAAGGAATTGTTTGGTGAAATCTGCCCACCGGGGTGGGCCTCAAATCATTTCCACTCCGAAAGATTAATTGTACATTTTACACCCCATCGCTGTGTTTACATTAGGGAAGTGGACGTAAACGAAGTGCGATGGTGAATGTCTTTATGTATATCCCTTGGTGTGGTGCATCATGGTAGCAGGATGTGATGAGAGACAATGACAGCCCAGCCCAGCCCGCCTAGCCCAAGCTTGAACCAACCGGGAAATGTTTTGTCACGAGGATCCTACCTGGTTGCACAAATGTGGGAGAGTGGGTAAATGGATTATAGGGTTAGTATTCTACAGTATACTATAACATTTGATAGTAAGTACTACACATAATCCAGGGAAGCTGTAGTATAGTATTCTACAGCATACTACAGTTTACTACCTAATTCTAGAGTAAGTACTGTAGTATTTTTTTTAATGTGTGCTACTTCTTGGTTTATGTCCCAAATGACAACCTATTCCCTATGTAGTGCACTACTATTGACCAAAAGCCCTATTTTTAGTGCACTACTTTCTATGGACCCTAGTCACAAGTAGTGTACTACAAAGGGAATAAGGTGCTTATTTCGGGTGCAGCACTTACATGTTGACGACACCAAGCCAGCGCCATCTTGGGTTTTTCTCCACCCACACCAGACGCGATCAGGACACGCAGGTTGAAATATCAAAATTGACTTTGAACCAACTATATTAATTCAAAAACGCATGAAACATTCATGGACATTTATTTAGCTTGCCTGTTGCTAGATCATTTGTCCTGGGATATAAACATCAGGTTGTTGTTGTTTTACCTGAAATGCACAAGGTCCAATTTTATTTTGGATCTTTGTAGAATTTTGACCCATTTTGAGTCAACACGAAATCGGGTGTTTCTCGACTCCGACAATGAATCCACAGATTGAGAGGGGAAACATCTGTGGACTTCATTTGCTACCTAATATAATGTTTACATACCCTACATTATTCATCTCATATGTATACGTATATACTGTACTCTATATCATCTACTGCATCTTTATGTAATACATGTATCACTAGCCACTTTAACTATGCCACTTTGTTTACATACTCATCTCATATGTATATACTGTACTCAATACCATCTACTGTATCTTGCCTATGCCGCTCTGTACCATCACTCATTCAAATATCTTTATGTACATATTCTTTATCCCCTTACACTTGTGTCTATAAGGTAGTAGTTTTGGAATTGTTAGCTAGATTACTTATTGGTTATTACTGCATTGTCGGAACTAGAAGCACAAGCATTTCGCTACACTCGCATTAACATCTGCTAACCATGTGTATGTGACAAATAAAATTAGATTGGATTTGATTTGGTTGGCAGCCAACTTTAAGATGCATTACCACCACCAACTGGACTGGAGTGTGGACCTCCGTTCAGCTTTCAGTCACCCACGTGGATATATGCTCCTAACAACCAATGAGGAGATGGGAGAGGCGGGACTTGCAGTGAGTCAAGCGTCAAAAATAGAACCAAGTTGTATTTTAGCGCCTGGCTACGCAGACGCTCGCAAGCAGTTTGGATGAAATGATTGAATAACATGTATGTGTGCATGTATTTTTCAGCGCACGTGCACGTGCACGTAACAGGAGCAGTGTGGTCCGCACGGTAGCTACTTCTCCCACACAGGGAGTTCAGCCACTTGAGATATTAAATGCTCTCTTGAGATGTGCCTCTATTACCACACTGGTGTAGGATCTTAATTAGACCCGTTTTTCACGGCAGGAAAATATGAATTATTGGCTGGATTATAATGAATATGGACATTTTTGTAGGGGTTGATACATTTTTAGTTACAGCAAATCAAGCCTGGTATTTTAAAGTAGAAATGACAAACTTAGCAGCCTTTTTAAACCTTGAATACACCACAAGTTTGGACATTTCCTGCAACAACAGGGTGATCAAATTAATATCCCACATCTGTATTTACCCTCAATAGACCATGAAGGCCCTGAATTCGCCCCTTGATTTTGCTCTTTTACTTTTAACAACACGACTCAACACATCTTTATTTTTCTTTCAGGCGAGAGTTGGCCTTCTCCATTGACTTTACTTAGAACAATGTGCAACATTTAGAGTGACCTGATTGGATGACTGTTTGCATTCCAGGCCACTGAGAGAGAAAACAAAAGGTAGGTGGCACAGCAAAGTGACTGTAATTACAGACTTCCACATAGAGGCATTCTCAGTACACTGACACAACAAAAGGAATACCTGTTTTAAATGATGACTATTTGGGGTAATAGGATTCCCTCGGGGGAATCAAATGGCACCCGATTCCCTATAATGTGCACTACGTTTGACCAGGGCTCATAAGGAATACGGTGTCATTTGGGATGCACACAGAGAGACAGACAGACCTGATATTTGGGTTGTTCCATGAAAGAGTATAAAAGTATAAATTGTGTACCAATATTGAATTTGATTGAATTTATTGAATATTGAATTTTATTTACTGTTTTATATTAAATGAAGTGTCCTTTAAAACAGATCAAATATATATTCTTTTTTGTATAAATCAGATTTTTAATATGAATAAATACTTGCAACCTCTGTGAATTCTAGGTAGATTTTAACTCACTTTACGCCAACAGTTTTCACCCTCATTTTTAAGTCCTAGTTAATTTTGTTGCTCTGACTAAGTCATTTCTGGATATTATTAATGATTTGTTTTAAGACATAAAAGGTTGGTTCTACTCTTTTTGGTCATTTTCTGGTATTTTGTGGTTGGATGCTAAATGAGTCAAGCATAGCATGTCAACCATGTTGCTCACAGATAGACATGCTAGAAATCTTTTAACCATTCCTGAAAGAAAATTGTGAAACTTTCATTCCTGAAAGCCCCCTCCCTGTTTCACACGACAACGCAATGAATGGTTTAAGATGAAATCGTCAACCCTGTTTACGGTCAACCCTGTTTACAGTCAACCTTGTTTACGGTCAACCCTGTTACGGTCAACCTTGTTACGGTCAACCCTGTTTACAGTCAACCTTGTTTACGGTCAACCTTGTTTACGGTCAACCTTGTTTACGGTCAACCTTGTTTACGGTCAACCCTGTTTACGGTCAACCTTGTTTACAGTCAACCCTGTTTACAGTCAACCCTGTTTACGGTCAACCCTGTTACGGTCAACCCTGTTTACAGTCAACCCTGTTACAGTCAACCCTGTTTACAGTCAACCCTGTTACAGTCAACCCTGTTACAGTCAACCCTGTTTACAGTCAACCTTGTTTACAGTCAACCTTGTTTACGGTCAACCCTGTTTACGGTCAACCTTGTTTACGGTCAACCTTGTTTACGGTCAACCTTGTTTACGGTCAACCTTGTTTACAGTCAACCCTGTTTACAGTCAACCCTGTTTACGGTCAACCCTGTTACGGTCAACCCTGTTACGGTCAACCCTGTTTACAGTCAACCCTGTTTACGGTCAACCCTGTTACGGTCAACCCTGTTTACAGTCAACCCTGTTACAGTCAACCCTGTTTACAGTCAACCCTGTTACAGTCAACCCTGTTACAGTCAACCCTGTTTACAGTCAACCTTGTTTACAGTCAACCCTGTTTACAGTCAACCCTGTTACAGTCAACTCTGTTACAGTCAACCCTGTTACAGTCAACCCTGTTACGGTCAACCTTGTTTACGGTCAACCTTGTTTACAGTCAACCCTGTTTACAGTCAACCCTGTTTACAGTCAACCCTGTTACAGTCAATCCTGTTTACGGTCAACCTTGTTTACAGTCAACCCTGTTACAGTCAACCCTGTTTACGGTCAACCCTGTTACAGTCAACCCTGTTACAGTCAACCCTGTTACAGTCAACCCTGTTACAGTCAACCCTGTTACGGTCAACCCTGTTACAGTCAACCCTGTTACAGTCAACCCTGTTACAGTCAACCCTGTTACAGTCAACCCTGTTTACGGTCAACCCTGTTACAGTCAACCCTGTTACAGTCAACCCTGTTTACAGTCAACCCTGTTATGGTCAACCCTGTTTACAGTCAACCCTGTTACAGTCAACCCTGTTTACAGTCAACCCTGTTACGGTCAACCCTGTTACGGTCAACCCTGTTTACGGTCAACCCTGTTTACAGTCAACCCTGTTTACAGTCAACCCTGTTACGGTCAACCCTGTTACAGTCAACCCTGTTTACAGTCAACCCTGTTACGGTCAACCCTGTTACAGTCAACCCTGTTTACAGTCAACCCTGTTACGGTCAACCCTGTTTACGGTCAACCCTGTTTACAGTCAACCCTGTTTACGGTCAACCCTGTTACGGTCAACCCTGTTTACGGTCAACCCTGTTTACGGTCAACCCTGTTTACAGTCAACCCGCATATGGTCAACCCTGTTACAGTCAACCCTGTTTACAGTCAACCCTGTTACGGTCAACCCTGTTATGGTCAACCCTGTTTACAGTCAACCCTGTTTACAGCCAACCCTGTTACGGTCAACCCTGTTATGGTCAACCCTGTTTACAGTCAACCCTGTTTACAGTCAACCCTGTTTACAGTCAACCCTGTTTACAGCCAACCCTGTTACGGTCAACCCTGTTATGGTCAACCCTGTTTACAGTCAACCCTGTTTACAGCCAACTCTGTTACAGTCAACCCTGTTACAGCCAACCCTGTTACAGTCAACCCTGCTTACAGTCAACCCTGTTACAGTCAACCCTGTTACGGTCAACCCTGTTACAGTCAACCCTGGTACAGTCAACCCTGTTTACAGTCAACCCTGTTTACAGTCAACCCTGTTACGGTCAACCCTGTTACGGTCAATATATATCTCTTACGGTCAACCCTGTTACAGTCAACCCTGTTACGGTCAATATATATCTCTTACGGTCAACCCTGTTTACAGTCAACCCTGTAACTTTATGTGACTCTTAATGGGAAAACATGTTTTATTAAGTTGAGCTTGTGCTCTTCATGGAAAAAAAATATACAAAATTAAGTAAAACAACAACTTTCTTTTCAACAAGTTACATTTCGTGGAATGTCCCATTTATCTCCAGACTGTCTTGTTAAGGTTAAGTAGAGGAGGTAAAGGCCAACTAATTATGACTGTGACTTCTGTTCCTCCACTCCTCCTGTCTGCCATTCTTCTCTCTGCATGACATATTGCCCCACGGGGGTCACCTGTCAGTCATTGCTGTGACAACGGCCAACCACGCAACATCAGACAGTAGCTGGAATGGCTGTTTAGCGTGTAGTCGTAGTGACGGGACAGGTCTCTTGAAATGCTGCTGTTAGAGATCAACGCCCCCCTCTGGGCTTTCGTCTCAGACAGGTAAAACCTGATTGTGTCTACCAATAGGCTGTCAGTCACAGGACCAGCCATCTGCACTCTGTTAGCCTGACAGCTGCCTTTTAACCTCCTCTCTCCGACCGTCTCCGTCCCTTTCACACCACCTCACATCACCGCAGAGACCAGACCAGGTCCAGTGACCAAAGCCAAGGTCAGCTAGACCTGAACTTGGGACTCCACCCAGAGATTCACCTGTACAGCCTCTAAAGAGCCGCTCATCTATCACGTTGGCACATCTCTCCATCTCACTGAGTCACGTTCAGCTTGGCTGGGCATGCATTGTTATCGTCAAGGTCTGTGGTGCTTTGTGAGTCACAAGTACAAACTGTCAAACCAAACAAACTCAGTTAAAGGAAAATCGTCTGTTAAATGGTTGTAGAAAAAGAAAATAGAATATTCAGTGGTTAAGTGATGGTCGCTCGTGTTTCGCTGGTGTTCAACGGTGTATTCATTACAGGAAACACCGTATTCTACTCGAACACCTGTTCTGATTGTACTGTGTAAATGTACCGGGCTCACCATTAAAATAATAGGAGATTATGAGGCTTAAAGGAAAGAGGTATAGGTTGGGATGTCATAATAAACTTTGTGTTGGACTTTATATTAACCACAGGTGAAGTGATGGGTCTTCTCGTCTCCCGAGCAGCCTGGTCTCATAGACAAAACACAGCAAACGTGAATCCGGTACGTTCAAATGAATACGACATGTTATGTTTCTGTAGCTCAGTTGGTAGAGCATGGCGCTTGTAACGCCAGGGTAGTGGGTTCGATTCCCGGGACCACCCATACGTAGAATGTATGCACACATGACTGTAAGTCGCTTTGGATAAAAGCGTCTGCTAAATGGCATATATTATTATTATATATTATGTTTGGTATGTTTACATAAGACAGATGGTTAACTTAGGGTAAAAAAAGAACTTTGGGTGATTGGTCGGAGTGGATGGATGAGCCCAAAGGTTGCGAGTTCGAATCTCATCATGGACAACTGAAGTATTATCAGCTTTTAAACTACTTACAACTTTTTTTGTTGTTGCTAATTTGCAACTCCTCTAACCCTAACCTTAATCATTTTAGCTAACCCTTTCCCTAACCCTAACCCTTTAACCTCACCCCTAAACCTAACCCATAGCCTAGCTAATTTAGCTAGCTAGCTAACGTTAGCCACCTAGCAAAAATGTGTAGCATATCATCATCGTTTGGCAAATACTTAACATATAATGCGAATTGTAATTCGTAACATATCATATGAAATGGGTGATGGACATCCACAAATTAATACATAACATACGAAAAGTAAGATATCATACTAAATGTCTCGGATTTCCTTACAGAATAATCCCAAATGCTCTGAGACTGCTTTGCGCCGAGTAATGGCCACATCTGCTCAGGTGAAGAGATAGGCCTTCTCCTCTTCGAGTCATGACCACACCTGCTCAGGTGAACCATGGGACAGATCAGGATTCCTGTGTACAATTCACAACAGTTACACAATAACCCATAATCACAAAGTGAAAACAGGTTTTTAGAAATGTTTGCAAATGTATATATTTATGTTAACAAAAATACCTTATTTAAATAAGTATTCAGACCCTTTGCTATGAGACTCGAAATTGAGCTCAGATGAATCAGGTTTTCATTCACCATCCTTGAGATGTTTCTACAACTTGATTGGAGTCTACCTGTAGTAAATTCCATTGATTGGACCATGTCCCAGGACTACCTGACATGATGACTCCTTGCTGTCCCCAGTCCACCTGGCCATGCTGCTGCTCCAGTTTCAACTGTTCTGCCTTACTATTATTCAACCATGCTGGTCATTTATGAACATTTCAACATCTTGGCCACGTTCTGTTATAATCTCCACCCGGCACAGCCAGAAGAGGACTGGCCACCCCACATATGCTCTCTCTAATTCTCTCTTTCTTTCTCTCTCTCGGAGGACCTGAGCCCTAGGACCGTGCCCCAGGACTACCTGACATGATGGCTCCTTGCTGTCCCCAGTCCACCTGACTGTGCTGCTGCTCCAGTTTCAACTGTTCTGCCTTATTATTATTCGACCATGCTGGTCATTTATGAACATTTGAACATCTTGGTCATGTTCTGTTATAATCTCTACCCGGCACAGCCAGAAGAGGACTGGCCACCCCACATAGCCCGGTTCCTCTCTAGGTTTCTTCCTAGGTTTTGGCCTTTCTAGGGAGTTTTTACACCTGCATTGTTTGCTGTTTGGGGTTTTAGGCTGGGTTTCTGTACAGCACTTTGAGATATCAGCTGATGTACGAAGGGCTATATAAATACATTTGATTTGATTTGATTTGATTGGACATGATTTGTAAAGGCACAACACCTGTCTACATAACGTCCCACAGTTGACAGTGGATGTCAGCGCAAAAATTAAGCCATGAGGTCGAAGGAATTATCCGTAGAGCTGCAAGACAGGATTGGGTCGAGGCACAGATCTGGAGAACAGTAACGAAAAATTTCTGCAGCATTGAAGGTCCCCTACAATAAAGTGGCCTTCTTAAAAATAAAAAGTTTGGAACCACCAAGACTCTTTCTACAGCTGACCACCCAGCCAAACTGAGTAATCGGGAGAGAAGGGCCTTGGTCAGGGATGTGACCAAGAACCAGATGGTCACTCTGACAGAGCTCCAGAGTTCATCTGTGGAGATGGGAGAACCTTCCAGAAGGACAACCATCGCTGCAGCACTCCACCAATCAGGCCTTTATGGTAGAGTGGCCAGATAGAAGCCACTCCTCAGTAAAAGGCACATGACAGTCCACTTGGAGTTTCCCAAAAGGCACCTAAAGACTCTCAGACCATGAGCAACAAGATTTTCTGGTCTGATGAAACCAAGATTGAACTCTTGAATGCCTAGCATCACGTCTGGAGGAAACCTGGCACCATCCCTATGGTGAAGCATGGTGTTGGCAGCATCATGCTGTGGGGATGTTTTTCAGCTCCAAGGACTGGGAGACGAGTCAGGATCGAGGGAAAGATGAACGGAGCAAAGTACAGAAAGATCCTTGATGAAAACTTGCTCCAGAGCACTCAGAACCAAGGTTCAGGGCCAAGGTTCACTTTCCAAGAGGACAATGTCACTAAGCACACAGCCAAGACAACGCAGAAGTGGGTTCGGGACAAGTCTCTGAATGTCTTTAAGTGGCCCAGCCAGAGCCCGGACTTGAACCCGATCGAACATCTCTGGAGAGACTTGAAAATAGCTGTGCAGCGACGTCCTCATCCAACCTGATAGAGCAAGAGACGATCTTCAGAGAAGAAAGGGCGAAACTCCCCAAATAAAGGTTTGCAAAGCTTGTAGCGTCATACCCAAGAAGACTTTAATGCAAGATTGATGCAAGATGGCGCCGACAGAGATGGTCGCCTCGTTCTTAGGAAACTATGCAGTATTTAGTTTTTTATGTATGATTTCTTACTCTGTTAACCCAGGAACTCTTAAGTCTTATTACATACAGCCGGGAAGAACTATTGGATATAAGAGCAACGTCAACTAACCAACATTACAACCAGGAATACGACTTTCCCGAAGCGGATCCTCGGTTCAGACCACCACCCAGGACAATGAATCTAATCAAAGTAGCCGACCAAAAACAACGGCACCCCAGTCCTAATGCTCACCTGACCTAGAATTCCTTACAATTAAATGCCGGACATTTTAACTACCAAGAGGATTCTCGTCAGTCAGCTTTGTACATTCCCCCTCAAGCAGACAACAAGACGGCCCTCAAGGAACTTCACTGGACTCTATGTAAAACTGGAAACCATATATCATGAGGTTATATTTATTGTAGCTGGGGATTTTAACAAAGCAAATTTGAGAACAAGGCTACCTAAATTCTATCAGCATATTTTTTGCACTCGAGCGGTAATACACTCGACCACTGCTACTCTAACTTCCGCGATGCAAAGACCTCCCCTCCCTCCCTTCGGAAAATCTGACCAAGACGCCATCTTGCTCGCACCGTCTTATAGACAGAAACTCAAACAGGATGTACCAGTGACGAGAACCATTCAACGTGGGTCTGACCAATCACAAGCCTTGCTTGTTTTGATCATGCGGACTGGAATATGTTCCGGTCAGACTCAGAGAACAACATCGACCTATACGCTGACTCTGTGAGTTAGTTTATAAAGAAGTGCATTGGAGTTGTTGTACCCACTGCGACTATTAAAACCAACCCTAACCAGAAACCGTGGATGGATGGCCGACTTTGCGCAAAACTGAAAGCGCAAACCACAGCATTTAACCATGGAAAGAGGTTGGGGAATAAATGTAAACGTGTAATTATTCCCTCCGCAAGGCAATCAAACAATCGAAATGCCGGTACAGGGACAAGGTTGGAGTCGCAATTCAACGGCTCAGACACGTATGTGGCAGGGTCTACAGAAAATCACGGACCACAAAATGAAACCAGCCGCTGAATTGCGACACCAACGTCACGCTTCCAGACAAACTAAACACCTTCTTTGCCCGCTTTGAGGATAATACAGTACCACCATCGCGGCCCGCTAACAAGGACTGTGCCACCCCCTTCTCCTACTCCGTTGCCGACGTGAGTAAAACATTTCAACGTGGCAACCCTCGCAAGGCTGCTGGCCCAGATGGCATCCCTGCACAGACCAGCTGGCTGGTGTTTTTTCAGACATATTCAAACTCTCCCTATCCCAGTTTGTTGTGCCCACATGCTTCAAGATGGCAAAAAAAAATTCTGTACCCAAGAAGGCAAAGATAACTGAACAAAATGACTACCACTCCGTAGCACTCACTGTCATCATGAAGTGCTTTGAGAGACTAGTCAAGGATCATATCACCTCTTACTGGCCACTCTAGACCCACTTCAGTTTGATTACCGCCCCAACAGGTCCAAAGTCGACGCAATCGCCATCACACTGCATACTGCCCTATCCCATCTGGACAATAGGAATGCATACAGTTGAAGTCGGAAGTTTACATACACCTTAGCCAAATATATTTCAACTCAGTTTTTCACAATTCCTGACATTTAATCCTAGTAAAAATTCCCTGTTTTATGTCAGTGAGGATTACCACTCTATTTTAAGAATGTGACATGTCAGAATAATAGTAGAGATAATGATTTATTTCAGCATTCCCAGTGGGTCAGAAGTTTACATACACTCAATTAGTATTTGGTAGCATTGCCTTTAAATTGTTGAACTTGGGTCAAACGTTTTGGGTTGCCTTCCACAAGCTTCCCACAATAAGTTGGGTGAATTTTGGCCCATTCCTCCTGACAGAGCTGGTGTAACTGAGTCAGGTTTGTAGGTCTCCTTGCTCGCACACGCTTTTTCAGTTTTGCCCACAAAATTTCTATAGAATTGAGGTCAGGGCTTTGTGATGGTCACTCCAATACCTTGACTTTGTTGTCCTTAAGCCATTTTGGCACAACTTTGGAAGTATGCTTGGGGTCATTGTCCATTTGGAAGACCCATTTGCGACCAAGCTTTAACTTCCTGACTGATGTCTTGAGATGTTGCTTCAATATATCCACATACTTTTCTATCCTCATGAAGCCATCTATTTTATGAAGTGCACCAGTCCCTCCTGCAGCAAAGCACCCCCACAACATGCTGCCACCGCCGTGCTTCACGGTTGGGATGGTGTTCTTCGGCTTGCAAGCCTCCCCCTTTTTCCTCCAAACATAACAATGGTCATTATGGCCAAACAGTTCTATTTTTGTTAATCAGACCAGAGGACATTTCTCCAGAAAGTACGATCTTTGTCCCCATGTGCCGTTGCAAACCGTAGTCTGGATTGTTTTGGCAGTTTTGGAGCAGTGGCTTCTTCCTTGCTGAGCGGCCTTTCAGGTTATGTCGATATAGGACTCGTTTTACTGTGGATTTAGATACTTTTGTACCTGTTTCCTCCAGCATCTCTACAAGGTCATTTGCTGTTGTTCTGGAATTGGTTTGCATTTTTTGCACCAAAGTATGTTCATCGTTAGGAGACAGAACATGTCTCCTTCCTGAGCGGTATGACGGCTGCGGAGTCCCATGGTGTTTATACTTGCGTACAATTGTTTGTACAGATGAACGTGGTACTTTCAGGCATTTGAAAATTGCTCCCAAGGATGAAACAGACTTGTGGAGGTCTACAATTTCTTTTGATTTTCCCATGATGTCAAGCAAAGAGGCACTGAGTTTGAAGGTAGGCCTTGAAATAAATCCACAGGCCCACCTCCAATTGACTCAAATGATGTCAATTAGCCTATCAGAAGATTCTAAAGCCATGACATAATTTTATGGAATTTTCCAAGCTGCTTAAAGACAGTCAATTTAGTGTATGTAAACTTCTGACCCACTGGAATTGTGATACAGTGAATTATAAGTTAAATAATGTTAACAATTGTTGGAAAAAGTTGTGTCATGCTCAAAGTAGATGTCCTAACCGACTTTCCAAAACTATAGTTTGTTAACAATAAATTTGTGGAGTGGTTGAAAAACGAGTTTTGATGACTCCAACCTAATTGTATATGTAAACGTCCGACTTCAACTGTATGTAAGAATGCTGTTCATTGACTATAGCTCAGCTTTCAACACCATAGTGCCCTCCAAGCTCATCGTCCAGATGGAAGCCCTGTGTCTCAACCTTCGCTGATCCTCAACACTGGGGCCCCACAAGGGTGCGTGCTCAGCCCCCTCCTGTGCTCCCTGTTCACCCATGACTGCATGGCCAAGCACGCCTCCAACTCAATCCTCAAGTTTGCACACGACACAACAGTAGTGGGCTTGATTACCAACAACGATGAGACGGCCTACAGGGAGGAGGTGAGGGCACTCTGAGTGTGGTGTCAGGAAATCAACCTATCACTCAACGTCAACAAAACTAAGGAAATGATCATGGACTTCAGGAAACAACAGAGGGAGAACCCCCCCCTATCCACATCGATGGAAAAGGTGGAAAGTTTTAAATTCCTTGGCGTACACATCACAGACAAACTGAAATGGTCCACCCACACCGACAGTGTGGTTAAGAAGGCGCCACTTGAATAAATGGATCACTAGTCACTTTAAACAATGCCACCCTACATAATGCCACTTTAATAATGTTTACATATCTTACATTACTTATATCACATGTATATACTGTATTTTATACCATCTATTGCATCTTGCCTATGCCGCTCGGCCATCGCTCATCCATATTCTCATTCACCCCTTTAGATTTGTGTGTATTAGGTAGTCGTTGGGGTAATGTTAGGTATTACTGCACTGTCGGAACTAGAAGCACAAGCATTGTGCTACACTCGCATTAACATCTGCTAACCATGTGCATGTGACCAATACAATTTGACTTGATTTGATTTTGATTTGATTTGACTCGAGGCTGTAATCGCTGCCAAAGGTGCTTCAACAAAGTACTGAGTAAAAAGGTTCTGAATACTTGTGTTTTTGCTTTGTCATATGGCGTATTACGTGTAGATTGAGGAGGAAAAAAGTCAAAGGGGGCTTGAATACTTTCAGAATGCACTCTAGGTCTCAGTACATACTTCAATAGCTTCATAGCTGCTCCGAAGGCTTAGCAAATGAACACTGTAGTTGCATTCCAAATGACTTCCTATTCCCTAGAGAGTGTCCTACTTTTGACCAGTTTTCATAGGGCACTAGTCAAATGTAGTTCACTACATAGGGTATATGATGACAATTAAGACACATCCTGTTTTTCCTCCACAGCTAATGGACATAATATTTTCCTTGTAGTTGCAAATGTTTGTATTGTGTCATCATGTAGTCATCCACGGTTGGCTTGTCATAACAGACAGCATCGCTTCGCAGCACTGGCTGAGCAGTAACAAAACAGGGTGGCGTTTGGCGGCCGAGGCCTGATCGTTTTGACACGGCTTTTCAGATTTCAAAACGTGAATACTCTTCTAAAGTCTCAGGTGAATCACCGGAGATCACGTCTCTGAAGAGGGCAGGCTTGTTGTTTTATGAGAACTACTGTCCACATCTCAACTGTGGTCCTTTTCTCTCTCTCTCTCGCCTACACCCAAACCAAAGAAAACATGGACGGTAAAGGAATTCAGAAGCAATATTTTGAGTTCTCGTAAAGAACACGGAGACATTAATTCACATATGAACAATTTAACAATTTAAACTCTGACTCATCAGACCAAGTCACACTCTGTTTTGTCTCCATGGCAACACTGCTGCTGCCTACTGTGTCTCTGTTGCCGTGGATTCCGTCCTTGTTCCATTCTCTCTGTTGATTTTTCAATAATCACCATGCACTAACCATGATCTTCATCTCTTCACATCTCTCTCTCTCTCTCTCTCTCTCTCTCTCTCTCTCTCTCTCTCTCTCTCTCTCTCTCTCTCTCTCTCTCTCTGTCTTCCTCTCCTCTCCTCTCCTCTCCTCTCCTCTCCTCTCCTCTCCTCTCCTCTCCTCTCCTCTCCTCTTACCGATCCTTGGTTCTGTCCTTCATTTCCTAAACACTCACCCCTCCATATCTTCCCCTTTACCAATCCTTTTGGGTTCAACTGAAACTGCCCTCCAACCCTACTCTACCAACCCTGTCCCACAAAAAAACATACCCCTTAATGGTCACTCCCCTTGCCACATGCCAAATTGGACTCATACCCCCACCTTTTTGCCCTAATCCTAACCCTGACACCCAAACCTAACCCCACCGCCCTAATCCCCAAACCTAACTCCACCTACCCCCCCCACCTCCCCACCTTAGCTTCATATGAAGGTCAGGCGTGTTAGTGCCCCCTCCCCCAGCAGATCTGCTGACAGCTGCATCTCCAGCCAATCATATTCAGCCATACACAGCTATACCTTACCCCTTCATCAACCACTGTTCCTAGGTCAGTCAGCCAGTCATCATAGCCAGCCAGTCAGTCAGACCTCTACACAGACCTCGAATCAAGTAGACCTTTACCCTAGTCACTGGTACACAGTCAGGTCTTATTACCGTCCCACTTACAGTTAAAGTTGGGACGCAATCTAAGGACTGAGCCTAGATCAGTGGTTAGGAGTGAACCTTTATCTTGAGTAGACAGGTACTCTCCAGGGCCCCAGTCACCTCCTACTTCCTGTCACCCTGCCACTTCTCTCTCTCTCTCTCTCATTCGCTGGCTGTGTCTGTCAGTCACCCACTCACACACTCACGCTGCTTTTCAAGCTGTTGTCATGGTTATAGGGGGAAGTTGTTGTTAGGATATTGTTCTCTCAGGTGTGAGACAGTGTTTACTGTAGAGTACACTACATACAATACGATAGTACTACTTTGTTTAATTCAACAAAGCACAAACAATAAAACATGTTCTGTGAGTATTTATTTGTCTGAGTATTGAATTTGTGACTTCACTGTGGTGTTTGATATACTGTCTACTCCCTCTTCCACATCCTCCTCCTTCTCATCCCCCCCCCCCCTCCTCATTCCCCTCCTCTTCCTCCTCCCCCCCCCTCCTCCTCCTCATTCCCCTCCTCTTCCTCCTTCTCCTCCTCCTCCTCACAAATGCGGTTGTATCAATTTGCTTTTGTTATGTGAAACCTATACTATGCCTGGCTGTGTCTGGGGAGATTTGTGGATACATATACATGAGTTTTGCCGGCAGAGTCCTCCTGGCCAATTTAGGCCTGGGGGTTGGAGGTGAGGACACAAGGGGATGGATAGAGAATGGAAGGGCAGGCATCAGACTGGGGTCCTAATAGAACTGCCTGTTAACAAGGCTTTACTCTGATGTCCTCACCTCCACTCTGCTTCCTGACTGTCTTTCTCTGCATAATTCCCTCACGCTTTCCCTTTTTTTTATTTAGTCTCGCTGCGTCTCGATCGACTGCCGACCTGGACAGGGTTAAAGACAGACGGTCTCTCGCCCTCATTTGTGCAGCCGTAGGACAGGAAGCTCTCTTGGTAGCTACGTAGGTATATTTGCTCTGTGCTTTTTTTCCCCCCTTTTTCCATCTTGGAGAGATGCCTTGTTAAGCTGCTGCCAATCATTGTCAGAGTGGCCTTGTCTTCCTGAGGGGGAGAGTTTTGTTATGGTCTGTTTGTCTCCACACAAAAAAAGAAAAATGAGTATACAAAAACTGCCAGACAGGTCTCGAAGAGATTACATCTCAAAACTAGTATTGTTATTTTTCGACTTTTCTTATGCATTCCCAAACCAATACCCACACAGACAAGATGGAAAGACAGACAGACAGACAGACAGACAGACAGACAGACAGACAGACAGACAGACAGACAGACAGACAGACAAGTCAGTAAGACAGACAGACAGACAGACAGAGAGGTGCACAAAGGTGCAGCTGTTTCTCTGAAGGAGGGCTTGGTGGGGAAGAGGTCAAACAGTTTCCTTGTGTCTCAGGTTACGTACCAAATAGCAGCCTATTCCCTATATAGTGCACTACTTTAGATCAGAGCCCTATTCCCTATATAGTGCACTACTTTAGATCAGAGCCCTATTCCCTATGTAGTGCAATACTTTAGACCAGAGCCCTATTCCCTATATAGTGCACTACTTTAGACCAGGGCCGATAGGACAGAAGTAGTGTGTGGAAAGGTTTCCATTCAGGAAGCAGACACAGAGTTGATCAGATTTCCTGCTGCATGGCCTTGGATGGCGTGCTGTCTTGTTGGGTGTTCCTATGCTACAGTAAACTCACGTCCGTTACAGATCCTCCACAGCATGCTGACTCTAGCCCGACCAGCACCGTAGTAGCACCTCTGTTTACCCATGTTGTTAGTAAGAGCTCAGGACTCCACTGGTTAGGGTTATGACTCTCCTGGTTCAAATCAAATCAAATGTATTTATATAGCCCTTCGTACATCAGCTGATATCTCAGAGTGCTGTACAGAAACCCAGCCTAAAACCCCAAACAGCAAGCAATGCAGGTGTAGAAGCACGGTGGCTAGGAAAAACTCCCTAGAAAGGCCAAAACCGAGGAAGAAACCTAGAGAGGAACCAGGCTATGTGGGGTGGCAAGTCCTCTTCTGGCTGTGCCGGGTGGAGATTATAACAGAACATGGCCAAGATGTTCAAATGTTCATAAATTACCAGCATGGTCAAATAATAATAATCACAAGCAGAACAGTTGAAACTGGAGCAGCAGCACGGCCAGGTGGACTGGGGACAGCAAGGAGTCATCATGCCAGGTAGTCCTGAGGCATGGTCCTAGGGCTCAGGTCCTCCGAGAGAGAGAAAGAAAGAGAGAAAGAGAGAAGAGCATACTTAATTTCACACAGGACACCGGATAGGACAGGAGAAGTACTCCAGATATAACAAACTAACCCTAGCCCCCTGACACATAAACTACTGCAGCATAAATACTGGAGGCTGAGACAGGAGGGGTCAGGAGACACATGGGTTAGGGTTGGTTAGGGTTAGAACTCTCCTGGTTAGGGTTAGGACTCCTTTGGTTAGGGTTAGGACTCCTTTGGTTAGGGTTAGGACTCCCCTGGTTAGGGTTAGGACTCCTTTGGTTGGGGTTAGGACTCCTTTGGTTAGGGTTAGGACTCCCCTGGTTGGGGTTAGGACTCCTTTGGTTAGGGTTAGGACTCCTTTGGTTAGGGTTAGGACTCCCCTGGTTAGGGTTAGGACTCCTTTGGTTAGGGTTAGGACTCCTTTGGTTAGGGTTAGGACTCCCCTGGTTGGGGTTAGGACTCCCCTGGTTGGGGTTAGGACTCCTTTGGTTAGGGTTAGGACTCCTTTGGTTAGGGTTAGGACTCCCCTGGCTGGGGTTAGGACTCCTTTGGTTAGGGTTAGGACTCCTTTGGTTAGGGTTAGGACTCCCCTGGTTAGGGTTAGGACTCCTTTGGTTAGGGTTAGGACTCCTTTGGTTAGGGTTAGGACTCCTTTGGTTAGGGTTAGAACTCTCCTGGTTGGGGTTAGGACTCCTTTGGTTAGGGTTAGGACTCTCCTGGTTAGGGTTAGGACTCCCCTGGTTGGCCTTCTGACCTATAGGGGCTGACATGGGTTAGGGTTGGTTAGGGTTAGGACTCCTTTGGTTAGGGTTAGGACTCTCCTGGTTAGGGTTAGGACTCTCCTGGTTAGGGTTAGAACTCCCCTGGTTGGCCTTCTGACCTATAGGGGCTGACATGGGTTAGGGTTAAGACTCTCCTGGTTAGGGTTAGGACTCCCCTGGTTGGCCTTCTGACCTATAGGGGCTGACATGGGTTAGGGTTGGTTAGGGTTAGGACTCCCCTGGTTGGCCTTCTGACCTATAGGGGTTGACATGGGTTAGGGTTGGTTAGGGTTAGGACTCTCCTGGTTAGGGTTAGGACTCCCCTGGTTGGCCTTCTGACCTATAGGGGCTGACATGGGTTAGGGTTGGTTAAGGTTAGAACTCTCCTGGTTAGGGTTAGGACTCCTGTGGTTAGGGTTAGGACTCCCCTGGTTGGCCTTCTGACCTATAGGGGCTGACATGGGTTAGGGTTGGTTAGGGTTAGGACTCCCCTGTTTGGCCTTCTGACCTATAGGGGCTGACATGGGTTAGGGTTAGGGTTGGAACTCTCCTGGTTAGGGTTAGGACTCTCCTGGTTAGGGTTAGGACTCCCCTGGTTGGCCTTCTGACCTATAGAGGCTGACATGGGTTAGGGTTAGGGTTGGTTAGGGTTAGGACTCCTCTGGTTGGCCTTCTGACCTATAGGGGCTGACATGGGTTAGGGTTAGGGTTGGTTAGGGTTAGAACTCTCCTGGTTAGGGTTAGGACTCCCCTGGTTGGCCTTCTGACCTATAGGGGCTGACATGGGTTAGGGTTAGGGTTGGAACTCTCCTGGTTAGGGTTAGGACTCTCCTGGTTAGGGTTAGGACTCCCCTGGTTGGCCTTCTGACCTATAGAGGCTGACATGGGTTAGGGTTAGGGTTGGTTAGGGTTAGGACTCTCCTGGTTGGCCTTCTGACCTATAGGGGCTGACATGGGTTAGGGTTAGGGTTGGTTAGGGTTAGGACTCTCCTGGTTAGGGTTAGGACTCCCCTGGTTGGCCTTCTGACCTATAGGGGCTGACATGGGTTAGGGTTGGTTAAGGTTAGAACTCTCCTGGTTAGGGTTAGGACTCCTGTGGTTAGGGTTAGGACTCCCCTGGTTGGCCTTCTGACCTATAGGGGCTGACATGGGTTAGGGTTAGGGTTGGTTAGGGTTAGGACTCCCCTGGTTGGCCTTCTGACCTATAGGGGCTGACATGGGTTAGGGTTAGGGTTGGTTAGGGTTAGAACTCTCCTGGTTAGGGTTAGGACTCCCCTGGTTGGCCTTCTGACCTATAGGGGCTGACATGGGTTAGGGTTAGGGTTGGAACTCTCCTGGTTAGGGTTAGGACTCTCCTGGTTAGGGTTAGGACTCCCCTGGTTGGCCTTCTGACCTATAGAGGCTGACATGGGTTAGGGTTAGGGTTGGTTAGGGTTAGGACTCCCCTGGTTGGCCTTCTGACCTATAGGGGCTGACATGGGTTAGGGTTAGGGTTGGTTAGGGTTAGGACTCCCTGGTTGGCCTTCTGACCTATAGGGGCTGACATGGGTTAGGGTTGGTTAGGGTTAGGACTCTCCTGGTTATGGTTAGGACTCCCCTGGTTGGCCTTCTGACCTATAGGGGCTGACATGGGTTAGGGTTGGTTAAGGTTAGAACTCTCCTGGTTAGGGTTAGGCCTCCTGTGGTTAGGGTTAGGACTCCCCTGGTTGGCCTTCTGACCTATAGGGGCTGACATGGGTTAGGGTTGGTTAGGGTTAGGACTCCCCTGGTTGGCCTTCTGACCTATAGGGGCTGACATGGGTTAGGGTTGGTTAGGATTAGAACTCTCCTGGTTAGGGTTAGGACTCCCCTGGTTGGCCTTCTGACCTATAGGGGCTGACATGGGTTAGGGTTAGGGTTGGAACTCTCCTGGTTAGGGTTAGGACTCTCCTGGTTAGGGTTAGGACTCCCCTGGTTGGCCTTCTGACCTATAGAGGCTGACATGGGTTAGGGTTAGGGTTGGTTAGGGTTAGGACTCCCCTGGTTGGCCTTCTGACCTATAGGGGCTGACATGGGTTAGGGTTAGGGTTGGTTAGGGTTAGGACTCTCCTGGTTAGGGTTAGGACTCCCCTGGTTGGCCTTCTGACCTATAGAGGCTGACATGGGTTAGGGTTAGGGTTGGTTAGGGTTAGGACTCCCCTGGTTGGCCTTCTGACCTATAGGGGCTGACATGGGTTAGGGTTAGGGTTGGTTAGGGTTAGGACTTTCCTGGTTAGGGTTAGGACTCCCCTGGTTGGCCTTCTGACCTATAGAGGCTGACATGGGTTAGGGTTAGGGTTAGGACTCTCCTGGTTAGGGTTAGGACTCCCCTGGTTAGGGTTAGGACTCCCCTGGTTGGCCTTCTGACCTATAGGGGCTGACATGGGTTAGGGTTGGTTAGGGTTAGGACTCTCCTGGTTAGGGTTAGGACTCCCCTGGTTAGGTTTAGGACTCCCCTGGTTGGCCTTCTGACCTATAGGGGCTGACATGGGTTAGGGTTGGTTAGGGTTAGAACTCTCCTGGTTAGGGTTAGGACTCCCCTGGTTAGGGTTAGGACTCCCCTGGTTGGCCTTCTGACCTATAGGGGCTGACATGGGTTAGGGTTGGTTAGGGTTAGAACTCTCCTGGTTAGGGTTAGGACTCCCCTGGTTGGCCTTCTGACCTATAGGGGCTGACATGGGTTAGGGTTAGGGTTGGAACTCTCCTGGTTAGGGTTAGGACTCTCCTGGTTAGGGTTAGGACTCCCCTGTTTGGCCTTCTGACCTATAGAGGCTGACATGGGTTAGGGTTAGGGTTGGTTAGGGTTAGGACTCCCCTGGTTGGCCTTCTGACCTATAGAGGCTGACATGGGTTAGGGTTGGTTAGGGTTAGAACTCTCCTGGTTAGGGTTAGGACTCCCCTGGTTGGCCTTCTGACCTATAGGGGCTGACATGGGTTAGGGTTAGGGTTGGAACTCTCCTGGTTAGGGTTAGGACTCTCCTGGTTAGGGTTAGGACTCCCCTGGTTGGCCTTCTGACCTATAGAGGCTGACATGGGTTAGGGTTGGTTAGGGTTAGAACTCTCCTGGTTAGGGTTAGGACTCCCCTGGTTGGCCTTCTGACCTATAGGGGCTGACATTGGTTAGGGTTAGGGTTGGTTACTTTACAGATTTAGGCATAACACATTTTTTTTGTGTGTGATTTTTGTTGTTGTACCTTAATTGACCCTTTATTTAACCAGGAAGTCACATTGAGGTCTGTCTCAGCCAGTCTCAGCCTGTCTCAGCCTGTCTCAGCCTGTCTCAGCCTGTCTCAGCCACTCCCAGCCTGTCTCAGCCAGTCCCAGCCTCTCCCAGCCAGTCTCAGCCAGTCTCAGCCTCTCTCAGCCAGTCTCAGCCTCTCCCAGCCTGTCTCAGCCAGTCTCAGCCAGTCTCAGCCTCTCTCAGCCAGTCTCAGCCTGTCTCAGCCTGTCTCAGCCACTCCCAGCCAGTCTCAGGCACTCCCAGCCAGTCTCAGCCAGTCTCAGCCAGTCTAAATGACAGACCCAGAATATGAACATCTCTGTCTCTCAGGTGACAGACCCAGAACAGGAACATCTCAGCCAGTCTAAATGACAGACCCAGAACAGGAACATCTCTGTCTGTCAGGTGACAGACCCAGAACAGGAACATCTCTGTCTATCAGGTGACAGACCCAGTACATGAACATCTCTGTCCATCAGGTGACAGACCCAGAAAATGAACCCCCTCTCTTTGATGTCTTTATTAAACAAGCCCATCCCTGGATGGACAAATCCCTACAATGCAAAGCAGGCTAAGAACACAGGCACCCAGGAAAGTCACAGGTCTTTGTGTCATACAAACATTTCATTGACCAGGCTGCTCCATGTATATGTGGTATAGTGACTGGGGAGCATCCAGGAAGTAATTGGCCTGGTCTAAATCCCTTGTTGACGTCTCTCCCATGGGAGTCTCTTACATGCATATGGACCCCATGGGTGGATTCGGATGGATTGCCACACATGGAGAATGCGTAAAGGCTGGAAGGAAGCAGCCAAAAGGGTATATATAAGTTCAAGGGAGAAAGAGAAGAAGAAGAATTTATTGCAGGTCATTCCAGCGGTATGTCTCATGATTGTATATAGAGAAAGTGTTTTGTTTTACTTGGAGTGAAGCCGCGATGTTAATAAATGTCACCTGTTTTTCATTCTATAATTTAGGTGAGTTAAAAAATAAATAATAAAAAATGTTTTAAATCTTCTCGTTTCAAAACCTGTTTTATTTTATTTTTTAAATTAAAAAAACACACTGTATATGTTCAAAATAATTATCTTTCAAGTAAACAAAAGGTAAGAAATAGAACTATCACTTCCGTTGTTTCCTGTTATAATCCATACTGTAAATTGGTTGCCATACTGTAAATTGGTTGCCATGCTGTAAATTGGTTGCCATGCTGTAAATTGGTTGCCATACTGTAAATTGGTTGCCATACTGTAAATTGGCTGTATACTGTAAATTGGCTGTCATACTGTAAATTGGCTGTCATACTGTAAATTGGTTGCCATACTGTAAATTGGTTGTCAAGCTGTAAATTGGTTGCCATACTGTAAATTGGTTGCCATGCTGTAAATCGACTGTCATACTGTAAATTGGTTGCCATGCTGTAAATTGGTTGCCATGCTGTAAATTGCCATGCTGTAAATTGGTTGCCATGCTGTAAATTGGTTGCCATGCTGTAAATTGGTTTTCATGCTGTAAATTGGTTGTCATGCTGTAAATTGGTTGCCATACTGTAAATTGGTTGTCATACTGTAAATTGGTTGCCATACTGTAAATTGGTTGTCATGCTGTAAATTGGTTGCCATGCTGTAAATTGGTTGTCATGCTGTAAATTGGTTGCCATACTGTAAATTGGTTGTCATGCTGTAAATTGGTTGCCATACTGTAAATTGGCTGTCATACTGTAAGTTGGCTGTCATACGGTAAATTGGTTGCCATACTGTAAATTGGTTGTCATGCTGTAAATTGGTTGCCATGCTGTAAATTGGTTGTCATGCTGTAAATTGGTTGCCATACTGTAAATTGGTTGTCATGCTGTAAATTGGTTGCCATACTGTAAATTGGTTGCCATACTGTAAATTGGCTGTCATACTGTAAATTGGTTGCCATGCTGTAAATTGGTTGCCATGCTGTAAATTGGTTGCCATGCTGTAAATTGGTTGTCATACTGTAAATTGGCTGTCAAACTGTAAATTGGTTGCCATACTGTAAATTGGCTGTCATACTGTAAATTGGCTGTCATACTGTAAATCGGCTGTCATACTGTAAATTGTTTGCCATGCTGTAAATTGGCTGTCATACTGTAAATTGGTTGTCATACTGTAAATTGGTTGCCATACTGTAAATTGGCTGTCATACTGTAAATTGGTTGCCATACTGTAAATTGGCTGTCATACTGTAAATTGGCTGTCATACTGTAAATCGGCTGTCATACTGTAAATCGGCTGTCATACTGTAAATTGTTTGCCATGCTGTAAATTGGCTGTCATACTGTAAATTGGTTGTCATACTGTAAATTGGTTGCCATACTGTAAATTGGCTGTCATACTGTAAATTGGTTTCCATACTGTAAATTGGCTGTCATACTGTAAATTGGTTGTCATACTGTAAATTGGTTGCCATACTGTAATTTGGCTGTCATAATGTAAATTGGTTGCCATACTGTAAATTGGCTGTCATACTGTAAATTGGTTGCCATACTGTAAATTGGTTGCCATACTGTAAATTGGCTGTCATACTGTAAATTGGTTGCCATACTGTAAATTGGTTGCCATACTGTAAATTGGCTGTCATACTGTAAATTGGTTGCCATACTGTAAATTGGCTGTCATACTGTAAATTGGTTGCCATACTGTAAATTGGTTGCCATACTGTAAATTGGTTGCCATACTGTAAATTGGCTGTCATACTGTAAATTGGTTGCCATACTGTAAATTGGCTGTCATACTGTAAATTGGCTGTATACTGTAAATTGGTTGCCATACTGTAAATTGGTTGCCATACTGTAAATTGGTTGCCATACTGTAAATTGGTTGCCATACGCTGTAACAGTTGGTTGTCATACTGTAAATTGGTTGTCATACTGTAAATTGGTTGCCATACTGTAAATTGGCTGTCATACTGTAAATTGGTTGCCATACTGTAAATTGGTTGCCATACTGTAAATTGGTTGTCATACTGTAAATTGGTTGCCATACTGTAAATTGGCTGTCATACTGTAAATTGGTTGCCATACTGTAAATTGGTTGCCATACTGTAAATTGGTTGTCATACTGTAAATTGGTTGCCATACTGTAAATTGGTTGCCATACTGTAAATTGGTTGCCATACTGTAAATTGGTTGCCATACGCTGTAACAGTTGGTTGTTGTGTTCGGCGTGTCCTGATAAGTGTCGTGCAATGTTACTGTGAGTGTTCAAAATCAAATGACATTTTATTTGTCACATGTTACAGTAATCCATGAATTCAAAAGGCACTCGCACGTCTGAGCAGTCTTTTCTTGCAGGTGCATGACTAACAGTTGAACAAGCAATCAGTGAATTCCAACAAGAGAGGTAAAGGAATGCGTACAGGATTGCGTTCTCAGCAACAGCATCAACTGTCAGAAAAGGTACCTGAAGTTGAACCGGGGTGGAATACCATGGAATCGTCTGGTGAAGAAGGATGGCTCTTTGCGCGTCTGCATGGACTTCCGTAAGGTGAATGCCATCTCCCAGTTTGATGCCTATCCCATGCCCCGCATTGACGACTTACTGGAGAGAATAGGTAGAGCTCATTACATCACCACATTGGATCTCTGCAAAGGGTACTGGCAGGT
Organism: Oncorhynchus keta; assembly: GCF_023373465.1. NCBI lineage: Eukaryota > Metazoa > Chordata > Actinopteri > Salmoniformes > Salmonidae > Oncorhynchus > Oncorhynchus keta. The sequence goes on from NC_068431.1 coordinate 5,803,216, forward strand.
GCCCCTGGATGAACAATCCAAGGCCTACACTGCATTCCGGACGCCAATGGGCCTGTTCCAGTTCAAGGTCATGCCGTTTGGCCTTCATGGGGCCCCTGCGACTTTCCAGAGGCTGATGGACAAGGTCCTCCAGGACTGTGACGATTACTGTGCTGCTTACTTGGACGACGTGGTGATCTACAGCCACTCCTGGGAGGAGCACATACAGCATCTTAGCAGAGTCCTGGGGAAGATCCATGAAGCAGGCCTCACGCTGAACCTCCTGAAGTGTGAGTGGGCGAAACAGGAGACAAAGTACCTGGGTTACCAGCTGGGTAAGGGGGAAGTTCGGCCTCAGGTGGAGAAAGTGGAGTCCATCAGGAATAGCCCTCAACCCAGAACCAAGACACAGGTGAAGTCCTTCCTAGGTCTGGCAGGGTGGTACCGGAGATTCATTCCACAGTTTTCGACCATCGCTGTCCCTCTGACCAACCTCACTTCGAAGGGGGCCAGCAACCCTGTGAAGTGGACTGAGGATTGTGAGGAAGCCTTCATGACACTGAAAAAACGACTGTGCTCATTCCCTGTTCTCCAGACCCCTGATTTTCAGAAGAGATTTCTCGTGCAGGTGGACGCTTCGGCTGTAGGAATTGGAGCTGTACTGGCCCAAGGGGAGCCAAGAGAAGAGCTTCCTGTGCTGTACCTGAGTCGGAAGCTGTTGCCCAGGGAAACCAGGTATTCTACAATCGAAAAGGAGTGCCTGGCTATAAAGTGGGCCCTAGATAGCCTCCGTTACTACCTTCTTGGGAGGGAATGCTAAATGACTTAAATGGAATGTAAATGGAATTTGACCTGCACACGGACCACAGAGCACTGACCTGGATCCAGACCATGAAGGACCGGAATTCTCGTGTGACCAGGTGGTATATGGAGCTCCAGCCCTTCAGGTTCTGTGTCCGTCACAAGGCAGGAAAAGAGAACGTTACTGCGGACTACCTATCAAGGCTCCCGTACATGGTCGCTTCAGGAGAGGAGGAAGGTAATGTGACGTAGAAGTCCGTCACTGGCCGCGGGCAGCATTTGGTTCTTTAACGCACACACATATTCATCACTCTTCCCTGCGCCATTATAAGATAAGTTAACAATGTGGGTCGACACACAAATGAACTTATGTCTTGGTGTATGCATTTCACACTTGTCCGTGTTCATATTTGAGAGATACAATAATTATTATACTTATCAATGATGTGGATGAGCGCATTGTTTGTTTGTTCTGTTCCTCTCTCTCCATCTCTGTATCTTCCGGGTATGCTGGAAAAGGACCCGAGCTAAGGGAATTGGGTTGGCTTTATAGTGCCTGTCCCAAATGGCTCATTAATGCATATGGGCATATTGAAAGATTACATTTACATTTACATTTAAGTCATTTAGCAGACGCTCTTATCCAGAGCGACTTACAAATTGGTGCATTCACCTTATGACATCCAGTGGAACAGCCACTTTACAATAGTGCATCTAAATCTTTTAAGGGGGTGGGGGGGGGAGGTGAGAAGGATTACTTTATCCTATCCTAGCTATTCCTTAAAGAGGTGGGGTTTCAGGTGTCTCCGGAAGGTGGTGATTGACTCCGCTGTCCTGGCGTCGTGAGGGAGTTTGTTCCACCATTGGGGGGCCAGAGCAGCGAACAGTTTTGACTGGGCTGAGCGGGAACTGTACTTCCTCAGTGGTAGGGAGGCGAGCAGGCCAGAGGTGGATGAACGCAGTGACCTTGTTTGGGGTAGGGCCTGATCAGAGCCTGGAGGTACTGAGGTGCCGTTCCCCTCACAGCTCCGTAGGCAAGCACCATGGTCTTGTAGCGGATGCGAGCTTCAACTGGAAGCCAGTGGAGAGAGCGGAGGAGCGGGTTGACGTGAGAGAACTTGGGAAGGTTGAACACCAGACGGGCTGCGGCGTTCTGGATGAGTTGTAGGGGTTTAATGGCACAGGCAGGGAACCCAGCCAACAGCGAGTTGCAGTAATCCAGACGGGAGATGACAATTGCCTGGATTAGGACCTGCGCCGCTTCCTGTGTGAGGCAGGGTCGTACTCTGCGGATGTTGTAGAGCATGAACCTACAGGAACGGGCCACCGCCTTGATGTTAGTTGAGAACGACAGGGTGTTGTCCAGGATCACGCCAAGGTTCTTAGCGCTCTGGGAGGAGGACACAATGGAGTTGTCAACCGTGATGGCGAGATCATGGAACGGGCAGTCCTTCCCCGGGAGGAAGAGCAGCTCCGTCTTGCCGAGGTTCAGCTTGAGGTGGTGATCCGTCATCCACACTGATATGTCTGCCAGTCATGCAGAGATGCGATTCGCCACCTGGTCATCAGAAAGAAAGATATTGTCAGTAGTGATGTAATGTTGTAAATGTTATGTTGTGATATTGTTTAAAACCGTGTTGCAATGTATATCCTTTAGTATGTTTAGTTCATGGAAAATGTAGGTTTGTATCGTTAATTGATTAATTAATTAGGGTTAATTGTTCTGAGGGGAGGGGCTAGCCCTACAAAAGGAGCCTCTCTTTCAGTCATGGAGGAGGGAATTTTGGATTGAGCTGTGGATGGGGCAGCATTGTTTTTAAGCTGTCCCATAAGGTAGACGTTGATGGCAGTACTGTTGTTTTTTGTTCCGGAATCACTTGTAAATAAACACCTTTGCACAGAAGAACTTTTGCGGTTCCGCCATCCCACCACTGCCACCATATGTCACGTAGAGTAGGCCAGAAGGCTAAACTGGATAACCTAACCTCTATCACGTAGAGTAGGCCAGAAGGCTAAACTGGATAACCTAACCTCTATCACGTAGAGTAGGCCAGAAGGCTAAACTGGATAACCTAACCTCTATCACGTAGAGTAGGCCAGAAGGCTAAACTGGATAACCTAACCTCTATCACGTAGAGTAGGCCAGAAGGCTAAACTGGATAACCTAACCTCTATCAAAATAAAAAGATGGCGGAACCGCAAAAGTTCTTCTGGTGCATGACAGGTGCATGACTAACAGTTGAACAAGATGAAGGAAAAAAGGGAACCGCACACTGCTCTTGATAGTATCACTGATATCTAATCAGCTTTACGTATCGACCCCACGGCCTTCGTCAGAGCTTTTGTGAATAAAAAATAAAAAAAGATGTCCACCACCATTTTTGACCATTCTTATGATCTATCCAGTACATTGTCTTTACACTTCCCCTGATAGTGTGTGGCCCAGCCAAGCCAGTGAGAGTGTACCTGTACCCACACCCCCCGTGTGGACAATGTATCTATATCTCAGGTGATACACAGCAGTCAGACATGACACAACCTGTGGTACTTACAAAGGGCAGGTCTTTCCCAGCGTCAGGCTGCAGCTAGAATGAGCAAACAGAGGCTCTCATCCAGAACATCACACAGTGGTTGTGAGGTAGACACAGGGCAGAGGAAACCTGGCTTTTCTCTATGAGTAATTCCCTGTCTTCACACATCAGTGGACCTACATATGACCTCTGTTTGATTAGTGTGAAGGATACATTCAAAGACACACATTCAAATACACACGTTCAGAGGCATTCACACTCGCAAAGTAGGGTTACATTTGTTTCAGGTACCATCTTTTTTTTTTTTTAACTAAGTAAGTCAGTTAAGAACACATTCTCATTTACAATGACGGCCTACCCGGGGAAGAGTGGGTTAACTGCCTTGTTCAGGGGCAGAACCTTTCGGTTACTGGCTCAACAGTCTAACCAATAGGCTACCTGACTCTCCAGCTGTGGACGGACTTAAGTGAAAATGTGTTTTTTTTAATAAGTCTCACTGTGACTTTCGACTACAAGAGTTTTCAAGATAGAGAAAAGGTCAGAGGTCTCTTCTCCCAGTCTGTCCACATCTCCATCTTGTCTTTATTGATCATCAGATCAATCTACAGCTGTATCTCCTGGCAACACAGAGCCAGCCTGAACACACCTGAGACTCCTAACACTAAATCCATTCACTATCAGGACCTCCCAGAGCGGTGCTGGTCGGGCTAGAGTCAGTTACTGTCCACCACTAGACTATACATGTTACTGCCCACCACTATACATGTTACTGTCCACCACTAGACTATACATGTTACTGCCCACCACTATACATGTTACTGTCCACCACTAGACTATACATGTTACTGTCCACCACTATACATGTTACTGTCCACCACTATACATGTTACTGTCCACCACTAGACTATACATGTTACTGACCACCACTATACATGTTACTGCCCACCACTATACATGTTACTGTCCACCACTAGACTATACATGTTACTGCCCACCACTATACATGTTACTGTCCACCACTAGACTATACATGTTACTGCCCACCACTATACATGTTACTGTCCACCACTATACATGTTACTGCCCACCACTATACATGTTACTGTCCACCACTAGACTATACATGTTACTGCCCACCACTATACATGTTACTGTCCACCACTAGACTATACATGTTACTGTCCACCACTAGACTATACATGTTACTGTCCACCACTAGACTATACATGTTACTGTCCACCACTAGACTATACATGTTACTGCCCACCACTATACATGTTACTGTCCACCACTAGACTATACATGTTACTGCCCACCACTATACATGTTACTGTCCACCACTAGACTATACATGTTACTGTCCACCACTAGACTATACATGTTACTGTCCACCACTAGACTATACATGTTACTGTCCACCACTAGACTATACATGTTACTGCCCACCACTATACATGTTACTGTCCACCACTAGACTATACATGTTACTGCCCACCACTATACATGTTACTGCCCACCACTATACATGTTACTGTCCACCACTAGACTATACATGTTACTGTCCACCACTATACATGTTACTGCCCACCACTATACATGTTACTGTCCACCACTAGACTATACATGTTACTGTCCACCACTAGACTATACATGTTACTGTCCACCACTAGACTATACATGTTACTGTCCACCACTAGACTATACATGTTACTGTCCACCACTATACATGTTACTGCCCACCACTATACATGTTACTGTCCACCACTAGACTATACATGTTACTGCCCACCACTAGACTATACATGTTACTGTCCACCACTATACATGTTACTGTCCACCACTATACATGTTACTGCCCACCACGAGACTATACATGTTACTGTCCACCACTATACATGTTACTGCCCACCACGAGACTATACATGTTACTGCCCACCACTAGACTATACATGTTACTGCCCACCACGAGACTATACATGTTACTGTCCACCACTATACATGTTACTGTCCACCACTATACATGTTACTGCCCACCACGAGACTATACATGTTACTGTCCACCACTATACATGTTACTGCCCACCACGAGACTATACATGTTACTGTCCACCACTATACATGTTACTGTCCACCACTATACATGTTACTGCCCACCACTAGACTATACATGTTACTGCCCACCACGAGACTATACATGTTACTGTCCACCACTATACATGTTACTGTCCACCACTATACATGTTACTGCCCACCACGAGACTATACATGTTACTGCCCACCACTATACATGTTACTGACCACCACTAGACTATACATGTTACTGCCCACCACGAGACTATACATGTTACTGTCCACCACTATACATGTTACTGTCCACCACTAGACTATACATGTTACTGTCCACCACTAGACTATACATGTTACTGTCCACCACTAGACTATACATGTTACTGCCCACCACGAGACTATACATGTTACTGTCCACCACTAGACTATACATGTTACTGCCCACCACTAGACTATACATGTTACTGACCACCACTATACATGTTACAGACCACCACTAGACTATACATGTTACTGCGCACCACTAGACTATACATGTTACTGTCCACCACTAGACTATACATGTTACTGTCCACCACTAGACTATACATGTTACTGCCCACCACTAGACTATACATGTTACTGCCCACCACTAGACTATACATGTTACTGTCCACCACTATACATGTTACTGTCCACCACTACACTATACATGATACTGTCCACCACTAGACTATACATGTTACTGTCCACCACTAGACTATACATGTTACTGTCCACCACTAGACTATACATGTTACTGCCCACCACTAGACATGTTACTGTCCACTACTCCACTAGACTATACATGTTACTGTCCACCACTAGACTATACATGTTACTGTCCACCACTATACATGATACTGCCCACCACTAGACTACACATGTTACTGTCCACCACTATACATGTTACTGTCCACCACTATACATGTTACTGTCCACCACTATACATGTTACTGTCCACCACTATACATGTTACTGTCCACCACTAGACTATACATGTTACTGTCCACCACTAGACTATACATGTTACTGTCCACCACTATACATGTTACTGTCCACCACTATACATGTTACTGTCCACCACTATACATGTTACTGTCCACCACTATACATGTTACTGTCCACCACTATACATGTTACTGTCCACCACTATACATGTTACTGTCCACCACTAGACTATACATGTTACTGTCCACCACTAGACTATACATGTTACTGTCCACCACTATACATGTTACTGACCACCACTATACATGTTACTGTCCACCACTAGACTATACATGTTACTGTCCACCACTAGACAATACATGTTACTGTCCACCACTAGACTAGACATGTTACTGCCCACCACTATACATGTTACTGTCCACCACTATACATGTTACTGACCACCACTAGACTAGACATGTTACTGTCCACCACTAGACTATACATGTTACTGTCCACCACTATACATGTTACTGTCCACCACTAGACTATACATGTTACTGTCCACCACTAGACTATACATGTTACTGTCCACCACTATACATGTTACTGTCCACCACTATACATGTTACTGCCCACCACTAGACTATACATGTTACTGACCACCACTATACATGTTACAGACCACCACTAGACTATACATGTTACTGCGCACCACTAGACTATACATGTTACTGTCCACCACTAGACTATACATGTTACTGTCCACCACTAGACTATACATGTTACTGTCCACCACTAGACTATACATGTTACTGCCCACCACTAGACTATACATGTTACTGTCCACCACTATACATGTTACTGTCCACCACTACACTATACATGTTACTGTCCACCACTAGACTATACATGTTACTGTCCACCACTAGACTATACATGTTACTGTCCACCACTAGACTATACATGTTACTGTCCACCACTAGACTATACATGTTACTGTCCACCACTAGACTATACATGTTACTGCCCACCACTAGACTATACATGTTACTGTCCACCACTATACATGATACTGCCTACCACTAGACTACACATGTTACTGCCCACCACTATACATGTTACTGTCCACCACTATACATGTTACTGTCCACCACTATACATGTTACTGCCCACCACTATACATGTTACTGTCCACCACTATACATGTTACTGTCCACCACTAGACTATACATGTTACTGTCCACCACTATACATGTTACTGTCCACCACTATACATGTTACTGTCCACCACTAGACTATACATGTTACTGTCCACCACTATACATGTTACTGTCCACCACTATACATGTTACTGTCCACCACTATACATGTTACTGTCCACCACTAGACTATACATGTTACTGTCCACCACTAGACTATACATGTTACTGTCCACCACTATACATGTTACTGACCACCACTATACATGTTACTGTCCACCACTATACATGTTACTGACCACCACTATACATGTTACTGTCCACCACTAGACTATACATGTTACTGTCCACCACTAGACTATACATGTTACTGTCCACCACTAGACTATACATGTTACTGTCCACCACTATACATGTTACTGTCCACCACTATACATGTTACTGTCCACCACTAGACTATACATGTTACTGTCCACCACTAGACTATACATGTTACTGTCCACCACTATACATGTTACTGTCCACCACTATACATGTTACTGTCCACCACTATACATGTTACTGTCCACCACTATACATGTTACTGCCCACCACTAGACTATACATGTTACTGTCCACCACTAGACTATACATGTTACTGTCCACCACTATACATGTTACTGTCCACCACTATACATGTTACTGTCCACCACTAGACTATACATGTTACTGTCCACCACTAGACTATACATGTTACTGTCCACCACTAGACTATACATGTTACTGTCCACCACTATACATGTTACTGTCCACCACTAGACTATACATGTTACTGCCCACCACTATACATGTTACTGTCCACCACTATACATGTTACTGTCCACCACTAGACTATACATGTTACTGTCCACCACTAGACTATACATGTTACTGCCCACCACTATACATGTTACTGTCCACCACTAGACTATACATGTTACTGTCCACCACTATACATGTTACTGTCCACCACTATACATGTTACTGTCCACCACTAGACTATACATGTTACTGTCCACCACTATACATGTTACTGTCCACCACTATACATGTTACTGTCCACCACTATACATGTTACTGTCCACCACTATACATGTTACTGTCCACCACTAGACTATACATGTTACTGCCCACCACTATACATGTTACTGCCCACCACTAGACTATACATGTTACTGCCCACCACTATACATGTTACTGTCCACCACTATACATGTTACTGTCCACCACTAGACTATACATGTTACTGTCCACCACTATACATGTTACTGACCACCACTATACATGTTACTGTCCACCACTAGACTATACATGTTACTGCCCACCACTAGACTATACATGTTACTGACCACCACTAGACTATACATGTTACTGCCCACCACTAGACTATACATGTTACTGACCACCACTAGACTATACTTGTTACTGCCCACCACTATACATGTTACTGACCACCACTAGACTATACATGTTACTGACCACCACTATACATGTTACTGTCCACCACTAGACTATACATGTTACTGTCCACCACTATACATATTACTGACCACCACTATACATGTTACTGTCCACCACTATACATGTTACTGTCCACCACTATACATGTTACTGTCCACCACGAGACATGTTACTGACCACCACTAGACTATACATGTTACTGTCCACCACTATACATGTTACTGTCCACCACTAGACATGTTACTGCCCACCACTAGACTATACATGTTACTGACCACCACTATACATGTTACTGTCCACCACTAGACATGTTACTGCCCACCACTAGACTATACATGTTACTGTCCACCACTAGACATGTTACTGTCCACCACTATACATGTTACTGTCCACCACTAGACATGTTACTGTCCACCACTAGACTATACATGTTACTGTCCACCACTAGACATGTTACTGTCCACCACTATACATGTTACTGTCCACCACTATACATGTTACTGTCCACCACTATACATGTTACTGACCACCACTATACATGTTACTGTCCACCACTATACATGTTACTGTCCACCACTAGACTATACATGTTACTGTCCACCACTAGACTATACATGTTACTGTCCACCACTAGACTATACATGTTACTGTCCACCACTAGACATGTTACTGCCCACCACTAGACTATACATGTTACTGTCCACCACTATACATGTTACTGTCCACCACTAGACATGTTACTGCCCACCACTAGACTATACATGTTACTGTCCACCACTAGACATGTTACTGTCCACCACTATACATGTTACTGTCCACCACTAGACATGTTACTGTCCACCACTAGACTATACATGTTACTGTCCACCACTAGACATGTTACTGTCCACCACTATACATGTTACTGTCCACCACTATACATGTTACTGTCCACCACTATACATGTTACTGTCCACCACTAGACATGTTACTGTCCACCACTATACATGTTACTGTCCACCACTAGACATGTTACTGTCCACCACTATACATGTTACTGTCCACCACTATACATGTTACTGTCCACCACTATACATGTTACTGTCCACCACTAGACATGTTACTGTCCACCACTAGACTATACATGTTACTGTCCACCACTAGACATGTTACTGTCCACCACTATACATGTTACTGTCCACCACTAGACTATACATGTTACTGTCCACCACTAGACATGTTACTGTCCACCACTATACATGTTACTGTCCACCACTAGACTATACATGTTACTGCCCACCACTATACATGTTACTGTCCACCACTAGACTACATATGTTGCTGACCACCACTAGACTATACATGTTACTGTCCAAAACTAGACTCTACATGTTACTGTCCACCGCTATACATGTTACTGTCCACCACTAGACTATACATGTTACTGCCCACCACTAGACATGTTACTGTCCACCACTATACATGTTACTGTCCACCATTAAACTATACATGTTACTGTCCACCACTAGACTCTACATGTTACTGTCCACCGCTATACATGTTACTGTCCACCACTAATCAAATCAAATCAAATCAAATTTATTTATATAGCCCTTCGTACATCAGCTGATATCTCAAAGTGCTGTACAGAAACCCAGCCTAAAACCCCAAACAGCAAACAATGCAGGTGTAAAAGCACGGTGGCTAGGAAAAACTCCCTAGAAAGGCCAAACCTAGGAAGAAACCTAGAGAGGAACCGGGCTATGTGGGTGGCCAGTCCTCTTCTGGCTGTGCCGGGTAGAGATTATAACAGAACATGACCAAGATGTTCAAATGTTCATAAATGACCAGCATGGTCGAATAATAATAAGGCAGAACAGTTGAAAATGGAGCAGCAGCACAGTCAGGTGGACTGGGGACAGCAAGGAGCCTTCATGTCAGGTAGTCCTGGGGCACGGTCCTAGGGCTCAGGTCAGTTGAAACTGGAGCAGGAGCATGGCCAGGTGGACTGGGGACAGCAAGGAGTCCTCATGTCAGATAGTCCTGGGACATGGTCCTAGGGCTCAGGTCCTCCGAGAGAGAGAAAGAAAGAGAGAAGGAGAGAATTAGAGAACGCACACTTAGATTCACACAGGACACCGAATAGGACAGGAGAAGTACTCCAGATATAACAAACTGACCCTAGCCCCCGACACATAAACTACTGCAGCATAAATATACATGTTACTGTCCACCACTATACATGTTACTGTCCACCACTAGACTCTACATGTTACTGTCCACCGCTATACATGTTACTGTCCACCACTAGACTCTACATGTTACTGTCCACCGCTATACATGTTACTGTCCACCACTATACATGTTACTGTCCACCACTAGACTCTACATGTTACTGTCCACCGCTATACATGTTACTGTCCACCACTAGACTATACATGTTACTGACCACCACTATACATGTTACTGTCCACCACTAGACTATACATGTTACTGTCCACCACTAGACTATACATGTTACTGTCCACCACTATACATGTTACTGTCCACCACTATACATGTTACTGTCCACCACTATACATGTTACTGTCCACCACTAGACATGTTACTGTCCACCACTAGACATGTTACTGTCCACCACTATACATGTTACTGTCCACCACTAGACATGTTACTGTCCACCACTATACATGTTACTGTCCACCACTATACATGTTACTGTCCACCACTATACATGTTACTGTCCACCACTATACATGTTACTGTCCACCACTAGACATGTTACTGTCCACCACTATACATGTTACTGTCCACCACTAGACTATACATGTTACTGCCCACCACTATACATGTTACTGTCCACCACTAGACTATACATGTTACTGTCCACCACTAGACTATACATGTTACTGTCCACCACTATACATGTTACTGTCCACCACTAGACTATACATTTTACTGCCCACCCCTATTCATGTTACTGCCCACCCCTATACATGTTACTGCCCACCCCTATTCATGTTACTGTCCACCACTATACATGTTACTGACCACCACTAGACTATACATGTTACTGTCCACCACTATACATGTTACTGTCCACCACTAGACTATACATGTTACTGCCCACCACTATACATGTTACTGCCCACCACTATACATGTTACTGTCCACCACTATACATGTTACTGTCCACCACTAGACTATACATGTTACTGACCACCACTATACATGTTACTGCCCACCACTATACATGTTACTGCCCACCACTATACATGTTACTGCCCACCACTATACATGTTACTGCCCACCACTATACATGTTACTGTCCACCACTATACATGATACTGACCACCACTTGACTATACATGTTACTGTCCACCACTAGACTCTACATGTTACTGTCCACCACTATACATGTTACTGTCCACCACTAGACTCTACATGTTACTGTCCACCGCTATACATGTTACTGTCCACCACTAGACTATACATGTTACTGACCACCACTATACATGTTACTGTCCACCACTAGACTATACATGTTACTGTCCACCACTAGACTATACATGTTACTGCCCACCACTATACATGTTACTGTCCACCACTAGACTATACATGTTACTGTCCACCACTATACATGTTACTGTCCACCACTAGACTCTACATGTTACTGTCCACCGCTATACATGTTACTGTCCACCACTAGACATGTTACTGTCCACCGCTATACATGTTACTGTCCACCACTAGACATGTTACTGTCCACCACTATACATGTTACTGTCCACCACTATACATGTTACTGTCCACCACTATACTATACATGTTACTGTCCACCACTATACATGTTACTGTCCACCACTGGACATGTTACTGTCCACCACTATACATGTTACTGTCCACCACTAGACTATACATGTTACTGCCCACCACTATACATGTTACTGTCCACCACTAGACTATACATGTTACTGTCCACCACTAGACTATACATGTTACTGTCCACCACTATACATGTTACTGTCCACCACTAGACTATACATGTTACTGCCCACCACTATACATGTTACTGTCCACCACTATACATGTTACTGTCCACCACTAGACTATACATGTTACTGTCCACCACTATACATGTTACTGCCCACCACTATACATGTTACTGTCCACCACTAGACTATACATGTTACTGTCCACCACTATACATGTTACTGTCCACCACTAGACTATACATTTTACTGCCCACCCCTATTCATGTTACTGCCCACCCCTATACATGTTACTGCCCACCCCTATTCATGTTACTGTCCACCACTATACATGTTACTGACCACCACTAGACTATACATGTTACTGTCCACCACTATACATGTTACTGTCCACCACTAGACTATACATGTTACTGCCCACCACTATACATGTTACTGCCCACCACTATACATGTTACTGTCCACCACTATACATGTTACTGTCCACCACTAGACTATACATGTTACTGCCCACCACTATACATGTTACTGTCCACCACTAGACTACATATGTTGCTGACCACCACTAGACTATACATGTTACTGTCCAAAACTAGACTCTACATGTTACTGTCCACCGCTATACATGTTACTGTCCACCACTAGACTATACATGTTACTGCCCACCACTAGACATGTTACTGTCCACCACTATACATGTTACTGTCCACCATTAAACTATACATGTTACTGTCCACCACTAGACTCTACATGTTACTGTCCACCGCTATACATGTTACTGTCCACCACTAATCAAATCAAATCAAATCAAATTTATTTATATAGCCCTTCGTACATCAGCTGATATCTCAAAGTGCTGTACAGAAACCCAGCCTAAAACCCCAAACAGCAAACAATGCAGGTGTAAAAGCACGGTGGCTAGGAAAACTCCTAGAAAGGCCAAAACCTAGGAAGAAACCTAGAGAGGAACCGGGCTATGTGGGGTGGCCAGTCCTCTTCTGGCTGTGCCGGGTAGAGATTATAACAGAACATGACCAAGATGTTCAAATGTTCATAAATGACCAGCATGGTCGAATAATAATAAGGCAGAACAGTTGAAAATGGAGCAGCAGCACAGTCAGGTGGACTGGGGACAGCAAGGAGCCTTCATGTCAGGTAGTCCTGGGGCACGGTCCTAGGGCTCAGGTCAGTTGAAACTGGAGCAGGAGCATGGCCAGGTGGACTGGGGACAGCAAGGAGTCCTCATGTCAGGTAGTCCTGGGACATGGTCCTAGGGCTCAGGTCCTCCGAGAGAGAGAAAGAAAGAGAGAAGGAGAGAATTAGAGAACGCACACTTAGATTCACACAGGACACCGAATAGGACAGGAGAAGTACTCCAGATATAACAAACTGACCCTAGCCCCGACACATAAACTACTGCAGCATAAATATACATGTTACTGTCCACCACTATACATGTTACTGTCCACCACTAGACTCTACATGTTACTGTCCACCGCTATACATGTTACTGTCCACCACTAGACTCTACATGTTACTGTCCACCGCTATACATGTTACTGTCCACCACTATACATGTTACTGTCCACCACTAGACTCTACATGTTACTGTCCACCGCTATACATGTTACTGTCCACCACTAGACTATACATGTTACTGACCACCACTATACATGTTACTGTCCACCACTAGACTATACATGTTACTGTCCACCACTAGACTATACATGTTACTGCCCACCACTATACATGTTACTGTCCACCACTAGACTATACATGTTACTGTCCACCACTATACATGTTACTGTCCACCACTAGACTCTACATGTTACTGTCCACCACTAGACATGTTACTTGTCCACCGCTATACATGTTACTGTCCACCACTAGACATGTTACTGTCCACCACTATACATGTTACTGTCCACCACTATACATGTTACTGTCCACCACTATACTATACATGTTACTGTCCACCACTATACATGTTACTGTCCACCACTAGACATGTTACTGTCCACCACTATACATGTTACTGTCCACCACTAGACTATACATGTTACTGCCCACCACTATACATGTTACTGTCCACCACTAGACTATACATGTTACTGTCCACCACTAGACTATACATGTTACTGTCCACCACTATACATGTTACTGTCCACCACTAGACTATACATTTTACTGCCCACCCCTATTCATGTTACTGCCCACCCCTATACATGTTACTGCCCACCCCTATTCATGTTACTGTCCACCACTATACATGTTACTGACCACCACTAGACTATACATGTTACTGTCCACCACTATACATGTTACTGTCCACCACTAGACTATACATGTTACTGCCCACCACTATACATGTTACTGCCCACCACTATACATGTTACTGTCCACCACTATACATGTTACTGTCCACCACTAGACTATACATGTTACTGACCACCACTATACATGTTACTGCCCACCACTATACATGTTACTGCCCACCACTATACATGTTACTGCCCACCACTATACATGTTACTGCCCACCACTATACATGTTACTGTCCACCACTATACATGATACTGACCACCACTTGACTATACATGTTACTGTCCACCACTAGACTCTACATGTTACTGTCCACCACTATACATGTTACTGTCCACCACTAGACTCTACATGTTACTGTCCACCGCTATACATGTTACTGTCCACCACTAGACTATACATGTTACTGACCACCACTATACATGTTACTGTCCACCACTAGACTATACATGTTACTGTCCACCACTAGACTATACATGTTACTGCCCACCACTATACATGTTACTGTCCACCACTAGACTATACATGTTACTGTCCACCACTATACATGTTACTGTCCACCACTAGACTCTACATGTTACTGTCCACCGCTATACATGTTACTGTCCACCACTAGACATGTTACTGTCCACCGCTATACATGTTACTGTCCACCACTAGACATGTTACTGTCCACCACTATACATGTTACTGTCCACCACTATACATGTTACTGTCCACCACTAGACTATACATGTTACTGTCCACCACTATACATGTTACTGTCCACCACTAGACATGTTACTGTCCACCACTATACATGTTACTGTCCACCACTAGACTATACATGTTACTGCCCACCACTATACATGTTACTGTCCACCACTAGACTATACATGTTACTGTCCACCACTAGACTATACATGTTACTGTCCACCACTATACATGTTACTGTCCACCACTAGACTATACATGTTACTGCCCACCACTATACATGTTACTGTCCACCACTATACATGTTACTGTCCACCACTAGACTATACATGTTACTGTCCACCACTATACATGTTACTGTCCACCACTATACATGTTACTGTCCACCACTAGACTATACATGTTACTGCCCACCACTATACATGTTACTGTCCACCACTAGACTATACATTTTACTGCCCACCCCTATTCATGTTACTGCCCACCCCTATACATGTTACTGCCCACCCCTATTCATGTTACTGTCCACCACTATACATGTTACTGACCACCACTAGACTATACATGTTACTGTCCACCACTATACATGTTACTGTCCACCACTAGACTATACATGTTACTGCCCACCCCTATACATGTTACTGCCCACCCCTATTCATGTTACTGTCCACCACTATACATGTTACTGACCACCACTAGACTATACATGTTACTGTCCACCACTATACATGTTACTGTCCACCACTAGACTATACATGTTACTGCCCACCACTATACATGTTACTGCCCACCACTATACATGTTACTGCCCACCACTATACATGTTACTGCCCACCACTATACATGTTACTGTCCACCACTATACATGATACTGACCACCACTTGACTATACATGTTACTGTCCACCACTAGACTCTACATGTTACTGTCCACCACTATACATGTTACTGTCCACCACTAGACTCTACATGTTACTGTCCACCGCTATACATGTTACTGTCCACCACTAGACTATACATGTTACTGACCACCACTATACATGTTACTGTCCACCACTAGACTATACATGTTACTGTCCACCACTAGACTATACATGTTACTGCCCACCACTATACATGTTACTGTCCACCACTAGACTATACATGTTACTGTCCACCACTATACATGTTACTGTCCACCACTAGACTCTACATGTTACTGTCCACCGCTATACATGTTACTGTCCACCACTAGACATGTTACTGTCCACCGCTATACATGTTACTGTCCACCACTAGACATGTTACTGTCCACCACTATACATGTTACTGTCCACCACTATACATGTTACTGTCCACCACTATACTATACATGTTACTGTCCACCACTATACATGTTACTGTCCACCACTAGACATGTTACTGTCCACCACTATACATGTTACTGTCCACCACTAGACTATACATGTTACTGCCCACCACTATACATGTTACTGTCCACCACTAGACTATACATGTTACTGTCCACCACTAGACTATACATGTTACTGTCCACCACTATACATGTTACTGTCCACCACTAGACTATACATGTTACTGCCCACCACTATACATGTTACTGCCCACCACTATACATGTTACTGTCCACCACTAGACTATACATGTTACTGTCCACCACTATACATGTTACTGCCCACCACTATACATGTTACTGTCCACCACTAGACTATACATGTTACTGTCCACCACTATACATGTTACTGTCCACCACTAGACTATACATTTTACTGCCCACCCCTATTCATGTTACTGCCCACCCCTATACATGTTACTGCCCACCCCTATTCATGTTACTGTCCACCACTATACATGTTACTGACCACCACTAGACTATACATGTTACTGTCCACCACTATACATGTTACTGTCCACCACTAGACTATACATGTTACTGCCCACCACTATACATGTTACTGCCCACCACTATACATGTTACTGTCCACCACTATACATGTTACTGTCCACCACTAGACTATACATGTTACTGTCCACCACTATACATGTTACTGCCCACCACTATACATGTTACTGCCCACCACTATACATGTTACTGCCCACCACTATACATGTTACTGCCCACCACTATACATGTTACTGTCCACCACTATACATGATACTGACCACCACTTGACTATACATGTTACTGACCACCACTATACATGTTACTGCCCACCACTATACATGTTACTGTCCACCACTATACATGTTACTGTCCACCACTATACATGTTACTGTCCACCACTAGACTATACATGTTACTGTCCACCACTAGACTATACATGTTACTGTCCACCACTATACATGTTACTGTCCACCACTAGACTATACATGTTACTGTCCACCACTATACATGTTACTGTCCACCACTAGACTATACATGTTACTGTCCACCACTATACATGTTACTGTCCACCACTATACATGTTACTGTCCACCACTATACATGTTACTGTCCACCACTAGACATGTTACTGTCCACCACTAGACTATACATGTTACTGTCCACCACTAGACATGTTACTGTCCACCACTATACATGTTACTGTCCACCACTAGACTATACATGTTACTGTCCACCACTAGACATGTTACTGTCCACCACTATACATGTTACTGTCCACCACTAGACTATACATGTTACTGCCCACCACTATACATGTTACTGTCCACCACTAGACTACATATGTTGCTGACCACCACTAGACTATACATGTTACTGTCCAAAACTAGACTCTACATGTTACTGTCCACCGCTATACATGTTACTGTCCACCACTAGACTATACATGTTACTGCCCACCACTAGACATGTTACTGTCCACCACTATACATGTTACTGTCCACCATTAAACTATACATGTTACTGTCCACCACTAGACTCTACATGTTACTGTCCACCGCTATACATGTTACTGTCCACCACTAATCAAATCAAATCAAATCAAATTTATTTATATAGCCCTTCGTACATCAGCTGATATCTCAAAGTGCTGTACAGAAACCCAGCCTAAAACCCCAAACAGCAAACAATGCAGGTGTAAAAGCACGGTGGCTAGGAAAAACTCCCTAGAAAGGCCAAAACCTAGGAAGAAACCTAGAGAGGAACCGGGCTATGTGGGGTGGCCAGTCCTCTTCTGGCTGTGCCGGGTAGAGATTATAACAGAACATGACCAAGATGTTCAAATGTTCATAAATGACCAGCATGGTCGAATAATAATAAGGCAGAACAGTTGAAAATGGAGCAGCAGCACAGTCAGGTGGACTGGGGACAGCAAGGAGCCTTCATGTCAGGTAGTCCTGGGGCACGGTCCTAGGGCTCAGGTCAGTTGAAACTGGAGCAGGAGCATGGCCAGGTGGACTGGGGACAGCAAGGAGTCCTCATGTCAGGTAGTCCTGGGACATGGTCCTAGGGCTCAGGTCCTCCGAGAGAGAGAAAGAAAGAGAGAAGGAGAGAATTAGAGAACGCACACTTAGATTCACACAGGACACCGAATAGGACAGGAGAAGTACTCCAGATATAACAAACTGACCCTAGCCCCCCGACACATAAACTACTGCAGCATAAATATACATGTTACTGTCCACCACTATACATGTTACTGTCCACCACTAGACTCTACATGTTACTGTCCACCGCTATACATGTTACTGTCCACCACTAGACTCTACATGTTACTGTCCACCGCTATACATGTTACTGTCCACCACTATACATGTTACTGTCCACCACTAGACTCTACATGTTACTGTCCACCGCTATACATGTTACTGTCCACCACTAGACTATACATGTTACTGACCACCACTATACATGTTACTGTCCACCACTAGACTATACATGTTACTGTCCACCACTAGACTATACATGTTACTGCCCACCACTATACATGTTACTGTCCACCACTAGACTATACATGTTACTGTCCACCACTATACATGTTACTGTCCACCACTAGACTCTACATGTTACTGTCCACCGCTATACATGTTACTGTCCACCACTAGACATGTTACTGTCCACCGCTATACATGTTACTGTCCACCACTAGACATGTTACTGTCCACCACTATACATGTTACTGTCCACCACTATACATGTTACTGTCCACCACTATACTATACATGTTACTGTCCACCACTATACATGTTACTGTCCACCACTAGACATGTTACTGTCCACCACTATACATGTTACTGTCCACCACTAGACTATACATGTTACTGCCCACCACTATACATGTTACTGTCCACCACTAGACTATACATGTTACTGTCCACCACTAGACTATACATGTTACTGTCCACCACTATACATGTTACTGTCCACCACTAGACTATACATTTTACTGCCCACCCCTATTCATGTTACTGCCCACCCCTATACATGTTACTGCCCACCCCTATTCATGTTACTGTCCACCACTATACATGTTACTGACCACCACTAGACTATACATGTTACTGTCCACCACTATACATGTTACTGTCCACCACTAGACTATACATGTTACTGCCCACCACTATACATGTTACTGCCCACCACTATACATGTTACTGTCCACCACTATACATGTTACTGTCCACCACTAGACTATACATGTTACTGACCACCACTATACATGTTACTGCCCACCACTATACATGTTACTGCCCACCACTATACATGTTACTGCCCACCACTATACATGTTACTGCCCACCACTATACATGTTACTGTCCACCACTATACATGATACTGACCACCACTTGACTATACATGTTACTGTCCACCACTAGACTCTACATGTTACTGTCCACCACTATACATGTTACTGTCCACCACTAGACTCTACATGTTACTGTCCACCGCTATACATGTTACTGTCCACCACTAGACTATACATGTTACTGACCACCACTATACATGTTACTGTCCACCACTAGACTATACATGTTACTGTCCACCACTAGACTATACATGTTACTGCCCACCACTATACATGTTACTGTCCACCACTAGACTATACATGTTACTGTCCACCACTATACATGTTACTGTCCACCACTAGACTCTACATGTTACTGTCCACCGCTATACATGTTACTGTCCACCACTAGACATGTTACTGTCCACCGCTATACATGTTACTGTCCACCACTATACATGTTACTGTCCACCACTATACATGTTACTGTCCACCACTATACATGTTACTGTCCACCACTAGACTATACATGTTACTGTCCACCACTATACATGTTACTGTCCACCACTATACATGTTACTGTCCACCACTATACATGTTACTGTCCACCACTAGACTATACATGTTACTGCCCACCACTATACATGTTACTGTCCACCACTAGACTATACATGTTACTGTCCACCACTAGACTATACATGTTACTGTCCACCACTATACATGTTACTGTCCACCACTAGACTATACATGTTACTGCCCACCACTATACATGTTACTGCCCACCACTATACATGTTACTGTCCACCACTAGACTATACATGTTACTGTCCACCACTATACATGTTACTGCCCACCACTATACATGTTACTGTCCACCACTATACATGTTACTGTCCACCACTATACATGTTACTGTCCACCACTAGACTATACATTTTACTGCCCACCCCTATTCATGTTACTGCCCACCCCTATACATGTTACTGCCCACCCCTATTCATGTTACTGTCCACCACTATACATGTTACTGACCACCACTAGACTATACATGTTACTGTCCACCACTATACATGTTACTGTCCACCACTAGACTATACATGTTACTGCCCACCACTATACATGTTACTGCCCACCACTATACATGTTACTGTCCACCACTATACATGTTACTGTCCACTGGACTATACATGTTACTGACCACCACTATACATGTTACTGCCCACCACTATACATGTTACTGCCCACCACTATACATGTTACTGCCCACCACTATACATGTTACTGCCCACCACTATACATGTTACTGTCCACCACTATACATGATACTGACCACCACTTGACTATACATGTTACTGACCACCACTATACATGTTACTGCCCACCACTATACATGTTACTGCCCACCACTATACATGTTACTGTCCACCACTATACATGTTACTGTCCACCACCAGACTATACATGTTACTGTCCACCACTAGACTATACATGTTACTGACCACCACTATACATGTTACTGTCCACCACTAGACTATACATGTTACTGTCCACAACTATACATGTTACTGTCCACCACTAGACTATACATGTTACTGCCCACCACTATACATGTTACTGTCCACCACTAGACTATACATGTTACTGTCCACCACTATACATGTTACTGTCCACCACTAGACTATACATGTTACTGTCCACCACTAGACTATACATGTTACTGTCCACCACTATACATGTTACTGTCCACCACTATACATGTTACTGTCCACCACTAGACTATACATGTTACTGTCCACCACTATACATGTTACTGTCCACCACTATACATGTTACTGTCCACCACTATACATGTTACTGTCCACCACTAGACTATACATGTTACTGCCCACCACTAGACTATACATGTTACTGTCCACCACTATACATGTTACTGTCCACCACTAGACTATACATGTTACTGTCCACCACTATACATGTTACTGCCCACCACTATACATGTTACTGTCCACCACTATACATGTTACTGTCCACCACTAGACAATACATGTTACTGCCCACCACTATACATGTTACTGTCCACCACTATACATGTTACTGTCCACCACTAGACTATACATGTTACTGTCCACCACTAGACTATACATGTTACTGTCCACCACTAGACTATACATGTTACTGCCCACCACTAGACTATACATGTTACTGCCCACCACTATACATGTTACTGCCCACCACTAGACTATACATGTTACTGCCCACCACTATACATGTTACTGTCCACCACTATACATGTTACTGTCCACCACTAGACTATACATGTTACTGCCCACCACTAGACTATACATGTTACTGCCCACCACTAGACTATACATGTTACTGTCCACCAACATCGCCCAAGCCTCTCCAGGTTCTCCTTTACCCAAATCCAGATAGCAGATGTTCTGAAAGAGCTGCAAAACCTGGACCCGTACAAATCAGCTGGGCTTGACAATCTGGACCCTCTATTTCTGAAACTATCCGCCGCCATTGTCGCAACCCCTATTACCAGCCTGTTCAACCTCTCTTTCATATCGTCTGAGATCCCCAAAGACTGGAAAGCTGCCGCAGTCATCCCCCTCTTCAAAGGGAGAGACACCCTGGACCCAAACTGTTACAGACCTATGTCCATCCTGCCCTGCCTATCTAAGGTCTTCGAAAGCCAAGTCAACAAACAGGTCACTGACCATCTCGAATCCCACCGTACCTTCTCCGCTGTGCAATCTGGTTTCCGAGCCGGTCACGGGTGCACCTCAGCCACGCTCAAGGTACTAAACGATATCATAACCGCCATCGATAAAAGACAGTACTGTGCAGCCGTCTTCATCGACCTTGCCAAGGCTTTCGACTCGCTCAATCACCATATTCTTATCGGCAGAATCAGTAGCCTCGGTTTTTCAGATGACTGCCTTGCCTGGTTCACCAATTACTTTGCAGACAGAGTTCAGTGTGTCAAATCGGAGGGCATGCTGTCCGGTCCTCTGGAAGTCTCTATGTGGGTGCCACAGGGTTCAATCCTCGGGCCGACTCTTTTTTCTGTATATATCAATGATATTGCTCTTGCTGCGGGCGATTCCCTGATCCGCCTCTACGCAGACGACACCATTCTATATACTTCCGGCCCGTCCTTGGACACTGCTATCTAACCTCCAAACAAGCTTCAATGCCATAAAACACTCCTTCCGTGGCCTCCAACTGCTCTTAAACGCTAATAAAACCAAATGCATGCTTTTCAACCATTCTCTGCCTGCACCCGCACGCCTGACCAGCATCACCACCCTGGATGGTTCCGACCTTGAATATGTGGACATCTATAAGTACCTAGGTGTCTGGCTAGACTGTAAACTCTCCTTCCAGACTCATATCAAACATCTCCAATCGAAAATCAAATCAAGAGTCGGCTTTCTATTCCGCAACAATGCCTCCTTCACTCACGCCACCAAACTTACCTAGTAAAACTGACTATCCTACCGATCCTCGACTTCGGCGATGTCATCTACAAAATTGCTTCCAACACTCTACTCAGCAAACTGGATGCAGTTTATCACAGTGCCATCCGTTTTGTCACTAAAGCACCTTATACTACCCACCACTGCGACTTGTACGCTCTAGTCGGCTGGCCCTCGCTACATATTCGTCGCCAGACCCACTGGCTCCAGGTCATCTACAAGTCCATGCTAGGTAAAGCTCCGCCTTATCTCAGTTCACTGGTCACGATGGCAACACCCACCCATAGCACGCGCATCTCACTGATCATCCCTAAAGCCAACACCTCATTTGGCCGCCTTTTGTTCCAGTTCTCTGCTGCCTGTGACTGGAACGAATTGCAAAAACCGCTGAAGTTGGAGACTTCTATCTCCCTCACCAACTTCAAACATCTGCTATCTGAGCAGCTAACCGTAGAGTCTAGTGGTGGACAGTAACATGTCTAGTGGTGGACAGTAACATGTAGAGTGGTGGACAGTAACATGTATAGTGGTGGACAGTAACATGTATAGTGGTGGGCAGTAACATGTATAGTGGTGGGCAGTAACATGTATAGTCTAGTGGTGGACAGTAACATGTCTAGTGGTGGACAGTAACATGTGTAGTCTAGTGGTGGACAGTAACATGTATAGTCTAGTGGTGGTCAGTAACATGTATAGTCTAGTGGTGGACAGTAACATGTCTAGTGGTGGGCAGTAACATGTATAGTCTAGTGGTGGACAGTAACATGTCTAGTGGTGGGCAGTAACATGTATAGTCTAGTGGTGGTCAGTAACATGTATAGTGGTGGACAGTAACATGTATAGTCTAGTGGTGGACAGTAACATGTATAGTCTAGTGGTGGACAGTAACATGTCTAGTGGTGGGCAGTAACATGTATAGTCTAGTGGTGGACAGTAACATGTATAGTGGTGGACAGTAACATGTATAGTCTAGTGGTGGACAGTAACATGTATAGTCTAGTGGTGGTCAGTAACATGTATAGTGGTGGGCAGTAACATGTATAGTCTAGTGGTGGACAGTAACATGTATAGTGGTGGGCAGTAACATGTATAGTGGTGGACAGTAACATGTATAGTCTAGTGGTGGACAGTAACATGTATAGTCTAGTGGTGGACAGTAACATGTATAGTGGTGGACAGTAACATGTATAGTCTAGTGGTGGACAGTAACATGTATAGTCTAGTGGTGGACAGTAACATGTATAGTGGTGGACAGTAACATGTATAGTCTAGTGGTGGACAGTAACATGTATAGTCTAGTGGTGGACAGTAACATGTATAGTCTAGTGGTGGACAGTAACATGTATAGTCTAGTGGTGGACAGTAACATGTATAGTGGTGGGCAGTAACATGTATAGTCTAGTGGTGGACAGTAACATGTATAGTGGTGGGCAGTAACATGTATAGTCTAGTGGTGGACAGTAACATGTATAGTCTAGTGGTGGACAGTAACATGTATAGTGTAGTGGTGGACAGTAACATGTATAGTGGTGGGCAGTAACATGTATAGTCTAGTGGTGGTCAGTAACATGTATAGTCTAGTGGTGGGCAGTAACATGTATAGTCTAGTGGTGGACAGTAACATGTATAGTCTAGTGGTGGACAGTAACATGTATAGTGGTGGACAGTAACATGTATAGTCTAGTGGTGGACAGTAACATGTATAGTCTAGTGGTGGACAGTAACATGTATAGTCTAGTGGTGGACAGTAACATGTATAGTGTAGTGGTGGACAGTAACATGTATAGTGGTGGACAGTAACATGTATAGTCTAGTGGTGGACAGTAACATGTATAGTCTAGTGGTGACAGTAACATGTATAGTGGTGGTCAGTAACGTGTATAGTCTAGTGGTGGACAGTAACATGTCTAGTGGTGGGCAGTAACATGTATAGTCTAGTGGTGGACAGTAACATGTATAGTGGTGGTCAGTAACATGTATAGTCTAGTGGTGGACAGTAACATGTATAGTGGTGGACAGTAACATGTATAGTCTAGTGGTGGACAGTAACATGTATAGTGTAGTGGTGGACAGTAACATGTATAGTGGTGGACAGTAACATGTATAGTCTAGTGGTGGACAGTAACATGTATAGTCTAGTGGTGGACAGTAACATGTATAGTGTAGTGGTGGACAGTAACATGTATAGTGGTGGGCAGTAACATGTATAGTCTAGTGGTGGACAGTAACATGTATAGTCTAGTGGTGGACAGTAACATGTATAGTCTAGTGGTGGACAGTAACATGTATAGTCTAGTGGTGGTCAGTAACATGTATAGTCTAGTGGTGGACAGTAACATGTATAGTGGTGGGGACAGTAACATGTATAGTCTAGTGGTGGACAGTAACATGTATAGTCTAGTGGTGGACAGTAACATGTATAGTCTAGTGGTGGTCAGTAACATGTATAGTCTAGTGGTGGACAGTAACATGTATAGTGGTGGGCAGTAACATGTATAGTCTAGTGGTGGACAGTAACATGTATAGTCTAGTGGTGGTCAGTAACATGTATAGTCTAGTGGTGGACAGTAACATGTATAGTGGTGGGCAGTAACATGTATAGTCTAGTGGTGGACAGTAACATGTATAGTGGTGGGCAGTAACATGTATAGTCTAGTGGTGGACAGTAACATGTATAGTCTAGTGGTGGACAGTAACATGTATAGTGTAGTGGTGGACAGTAACATGTATAGTGGTGGGCAGTAACATGTATAGTCTAGTGGTGGTCAGTAACATGTATAGTCTAGTGGTGGGCAGTAACATGTATAGTCTAGTGGTGGTCAGTAACATGTATAGTCTAGTGGTGGACAGTAACATGTATAGTCTAGTGGTGGACAGTAACATGTATAGTGGTGGACAGTAACATGTATAGTCTAGTGGTGGACAGTAACATGTATAGTCTAGTGGTGGACAGTAACATGTATAGTGGTGGTCAGTAACATGTATAGTCTAGTGGTGGACAGTAACATGTATAGTCTAGTGGTGGACAGTAACATGTATAGTGGTGGTCAGTAACATGTATAGTCTAGTGGTGGACAGTAACATGTGGTGGACAGTAACATGTATAGTGGTGGACAGTAACATGTATAGTCTAGTGGTGGACAGTGGTATAGTGGTGGACAGTAACATGTATAGTCTAGTGGTGGACAGTAACATGTATAGTGGTGGACAGTAGTGGTGGTGGACAGTAACATGTATAGTCTAGTGGTGGTCAGTAACATGTATAGTCTAGTGGTGGACAGTAACATGTATAGTGGTGGACAGTAGTGTATAGTCTGTGGTGGACAGTAACATGTATAGTGGTGGACAGTAACATGTATAGTCTAGTGGTGGACAGTAACATGTATAGTGGTGGACAGTAACATGTATAGACAGTAACATGTATCTAGTGGTGGACAGTAACATGTATAGTCTAGTGTATAGTGGTGGTCAGTAACATGTATAGTCTAGTGGTGGACAGTAACATGTATAGTCTAGTGGTGGACAGTAACATGTATAGTCTAGTGGTGGACAGTAACATGTATAGTCTAGTGGTGGACAGTAACATGTATAGTCTAGTGGTGGACAGTAACATGTATAGTCTAGTGGTGGACAGTAACATGTATAGTGGTGGACAGTAACATGTATAGTCTAGTGGTGGACAGTAACATGTATAGTCTAGTGGTGGACAGTAACATGTATAGTCTAGTGGTGGACAGTAACATGTATAGTCTAGTGGTGGACAGTAACATGTATAGTCTAGTGGTGGACAGTAACATGTATAGTGGTGGTCAGTAACATGTATAGTCTAGTGGTGGACAGTAACATGTATAGTCTAGTGTCTAGTGGTGGACAGTAACATGTATAGTCTAGTGGTGGACAGTAACATGTATAGTGGTGGACTAGTGGTGGACAGTAACATGTATAGTCTAGTGGTGGACAGTAACATGTATAGTGGTGGTGGACAGTAACATGTATAGTCTAGTGGTGGACAGTAACATGTATAGTCTAGTGTGACAGTAACATGTATAGTCTATGTGTGGTGGACAGTAACATGTATAGTCTAGTGGTGGACAGTAACATGTATAGTCTAGTGGTGGACAGTAACATGTATAGTCTAGTGGTGGACAGTAACATGTATAGTCTAGTGGTGGACAGTAACATGTAAGTGGTGGACATGTATAGTCTAGTGGTGGACAGTAACATGTATAGTGGTGGACAGTAACATGTATAGTCTAGTGGTGGACAGTAACATGTATAGTCTAGTGGTGGACAGTAACATGTATAGTCTAGTGGTGGACAGTAACATGTATAGTCTAGTGGTGGACAGTAACATGTATAGTGGTAGTGGTGGACAGTAACATGTATAGTGTAGTGGTGGACAGTAACATGTATAGTGGTGGACAGTAACATGTTATGATAGTCTAGTGGTGGACAGTAACATGTATAGTCTAGTGGTGGACAGTAACATGTATAGTGTAGTGGTGGACAGTAACATGTATAGTGGTGGGCAGTAACATGTATAGTCTAGTGGTGGACAGTAACATGTATAGTCTAGTGGTGGACAGTAACATGTATAGTCTAGTGGTGGACAGTAACATGTATAGTCTAGTGGTGGTCAGTAACATGTATAGTCTAGTGGTGGACAGTAACATGTATAGTGGTGGGCAGTAACATGTATAGTCTAGTGGTGGACAGTAACATGTATAGTCTAGTGGTGGACAGTAACATGTATAGTCTAGTGGTGGACAGTAACATGTATAGTCTAGTGGTGGACAGTAACATGTATAGTCTAGTGGTGGACAGTAACATGTATAGTCTAGTGTGGACAGTAACATGTATAGTCTAGTGGTGGACAGTCTAGTCTGGTGGACAGTAACATGTAGTGGTGGACAGTAACATGTATAGTCTAGTGGTGGACAGTAACATGTATAGTCTAGTGGTGGACAGTAACATGTATAGTCTAGTGGTGGACAGTAACATGTATAGTCTAGTGGTGGACAGTAACATGTATAGTCTAGTGGTGGTGGACAGTAACATGTATAGTCTAGTGGACAGTAACATGTATAGTCTAGTGGTGGACAGTAACATGTATAGTCTAGTGGTGGACAGTAACATGTATAGTGGTGGTCTAGTGGTGGTGGACAGTAACATGTATAGTCTAGTGGTGGACAGTAACATGTATAGTCTAGTGGTGGACAGTAACATGTATGTAGTCTAGTGGTGGACAGTAACATGTATAGTCTAGTGGTGGACAGTAACATGTATAGTCTAGTGGTGGACAGTAACATGTAAACATGTATAGTCTAGTGGTGGACAGTAACATGTATAGTCTAGTGGTGGACAGTAACATGTATAGTGGTGGTGGAGTAACATGTATAGTCTAGTGGTGGACAGTAACATGTATAGTGGTGGACAGTAACATGTATAGTCTAGTGGTGGACAGTAACATGTAGTCTAGTGGTGGACAGTATGTAGTCTAGTGGTGGACAGTAACATGTATAGTGGTGGACAGTAACATGTATAGTGGGTGGACAGTAACATGTATAGTCTAGTGGTGGACAGTAACATGTATAGTCTGGAGTGGTGGACAGTAACATGTATAGTCTAGTGGTGGTGGACAGTAACATGTATAGTCTAGTGGTGGACAGTAACATGTATAGTGGTGGTGGACAGTAACATGTATAGTCTAGTGGTGGACAGTAACATGTATAGTGGTGGACAGTAACATGTATAGTCTAGTGGTGGACAGTAACATGTATAGTCTAGTGGTGGACAGACAGTAACATGTATAGTGTGGTGGACAGTAACATGTATAGTCTAGTGGTGGACAGTAACATGTATAGGTGGTGGACAGTAACATGTATAGTCTAGTGGTGGACAGTAACATGTATAGTCTAGTGGTGGACAGTAACATGTATAGTGGTGGTGGACAGTAACATGTATAGTCTAGTGGTGGACAGTAACATGTATAGTCTAGTGGTGGACAGTAACATGTATAGTCTAGTGGTGGACAGTAACATGTATAGTCTAGTGGTGGACAGTAACATGTATAGTGGTGGACAGTAACATGTATAGTCTAGTGGTGGACAGTAACATGTATAGTCTAGTGGTGGACAGTAACATGTATAGTGGTGGACAGTAACATGTATAGTCTAGTGGTGGTGGACAGTAACATGTATAGTCTAGTGGTGGACAGTAACATGTATACATGGTGGACAGTAACATGTATAGTCTAGTGGTGGACAGTAACATGTATAGTCTAGTGGTGGACAGTAACATGTATAGTGGTGGACAGTAACATGTATAGTGGTGGACAGTAACATGTATAGTGTGGTGGACAGTAACATGTATAGTGGTGGACAGTAACATGTATAGTCTAGTGGTGGACAGTAACATGTATAGTCTAGTGTGGACAGTAACATGTATAGTGGTGGACAGTAACATGTATAGTCTAGTGGTGGACAGTAACATGTATAGTCTAGTGGTGGTCAGTAACATGTATAGTCTAGTGGTGGACAGTAACATGTATAGTGGTGGTGGACAGTAACATGTATAGTCTAGTGGTGGTGGTGGACAGTAACATGTATAGTGGTGGTCAGTAACATGTATAGTCTAGTGGTGGACAGTAACATGTATAGTCTAGTGGTGGACAGTAACATGTATAGTGGTGGTGGACAGTAACATGTATAGTCTAGTGGTGGACAGTAACATGTATAGTCTAGTGGTGGACAGTAACATAGTCTAGTGGTGGACAGTAACATGTGTGGTGGTCACAGTATACATGTATAGTCTAGTGGTGGACAGTAACATGTATAGTCTAGTGGTGGACAGTAACATGTATAGTGGTGGTCATGTATAGTCTAGTGGTGGACAGTAACATGTATAGTCTAGTGGTGGACAACATGTAACATAACATGTATAGTCTAGTGGTGGACAGTAACATGTATAGTCTAGTGGTGGACAGTAACATGTATAGTCTAGTGGTGGACAGTAACATGTATAGTCTAGTGGTGGACAGTAACATGTATAGTCTAGTGGTGGACAGTAACATGTATAGTCTAGTGGTGGACAGTAACATGTATAGTCTAGTGGTGGACAGTAACATGTATAGTCTAGTGGTGGACAGTAACATGTATAGTGGTGGACAGTAACATGTATAGTGGTGGACAGTATCATGTATAGTCTAGTGGTGGACAGTAACATGTATAGTCTAGTGGTGGACAGTAACATGTATAGTCTAGTGGTGGACAGTAACATGTATAGTCTAGTGGTGGTCAGTAACATGTATAGTCTAGTGGTGGACAGTAACATGTATAGTGGTGGACAGTAACATGTATAGTCTAGTGGTGGACAGTAACATGTATAGTCTAGTGGTGGACAGTAACATGTATAGTGGTGGACAGTAACATGTATAGTCTAGTGGTGGACAGTAACATGTATAGTGGTGGACAGTAACATGTATAGTCTAGTGGTGGACAGTAACATGTATAGTCTAGTGGTGGACAGTAACATGTATAGTGGTGGACAGTAACATGTATAGTCTAGTGGTGGACAGTAACATGTATAGTCTAGTGGTGGACAGTAACATGTATAGTCTAGTGGTGGACAGTAACATGTATAGTGGTGGACAGTAACATGTATAGTGGTGGGCAGTATCATGTATAGTCTAGTGGTGGACAGTAACATGTATAGTCTAGTGGTGGGCAGTAACATGTATAGTCTAGTGGTGGACAGTAACATGTATAGTCTAGTGGTGGACAGTAACATGTAGTGGTGGTCAGTAACATGTATAGTCTAGTGGTGGACAGTAACATGTATAGTGGTAGTGTATAGTGGACAGTAACATGTCTAGTCTAGTGGTGGACAGTAACATGTATAGTCTAGTGGTGGACAGTAACATGTATAGTGGTGGACAGTAACATGTATAGTGGTGGTCAGTAACATGTATAGTGGTGGACAGTAACATGTATAGTCTAGTGGTGGACAGTAACATGTATAGTCTAGTGGTGGGCAGTAACATGTATAGTTGTGGACAGTAACATGTATAGTGGTGGACAGTAACATGTATAGTCTAGTGGTGGACAGTAACATGTATAGTCTAGTGGTGGGCAGTAACATGTATAGTCTAGTGGTGGACAGTAACATGTATAGTCTAGTGGTGGACAGTAACATGTATAGTCTAGTGGTGGACAGTAACATGTATAGTGTAGTGGTGGACAGTAACATGTATAGTGGTGGACAGTAACATGTATAGTGGTGGACAGTAACATGTATAGTGGTGGACAGTAACATGTATAGTGGTGGACAGTAACATGTATAGTCTAGTGGTGGACAGTAACATGTATAGTGGTGGACAGTAACATGTATAGTGTAGTGGTGGACAGTAACATGTATAGTCTAGTGGTGGACAGTAACATGTATAGTCTAGTGGTGGACAGTAACATGTATAGTCTAGTGGTGGACAGTAACATGTATAGTGGTGGACAGTAACATGTATAGTCTAGTGGTGGACAGTAACATGTATAGTGGTGGACAGTAACATGTATAGTCTAGTGGTGGACAGTAACATGTATAGTGGTGGACAGTAACATGTATAGTCTAGTGGTGGACAGTAACATGTATAGTCTAGTGGTGGACAGTAACATGTATAGTCTAGTGGTGGACAGTAACATGTATAGTCTAGTGGTGGACAGTAACATGTATAGTCTAGTGGTGGACAGTAACATGTATAGTCTAGTGGTGGACAGTAACATGTATAGTGGTGGTCAGTAACATGTATAGTCTAGTGGTGGACAGTAACATGTATAGTGGTGGACAGTAACATGTATAGTGGTGGTCAGTAACATGTATAGTGGTGGACAGTAACATGTATAGTCTAGTGGTGGACAGTAACATGTATAGTCTAGTGGTGGACAGTAACATGTATAGTCTAGTGGTGGACAGTAACATGTATAGTCTAGTGGTGGACAGTAACATGTATAGTCTAGTGGTGGACAGTAACATGTATAGTCTAGTGGTGGACAGTAACATGTATAGTCTAGTGGTGGACAGTAACATGTATAGTCTAGTGGTGGACAGTAACATGTATAGTCTAGTGGTGGACAGTAACATGTATAGTCTAGTGGTGGACAGTAACATGTATAGTCTAGTGGTGGACAGTAACATGTATAGTCTAGTGGTGGACAGTAACATGTATAGTCTAGTGGTGGACAGTAACATGTATAGTGGTGGACAGTAACATGTCTAGTGGTGGACAGTAACATGTATAGTCTAGTGGTGGACAGTAACATGTATAGTCTAGTGGTGGACAGTAACATGTATAGTGGTGGACAGTAACATGTATAGTCTAGTGGTGGACAGTAACATGTATAGTCTAGTGGTGGACAGTAACATGTATAGTCTAGTGGTGGACAGTAACATGTATAGTGGTGGACAGTAACATGTATAGTCTAGTGGTGGACAGTAACATGTATAGTCTAGTGGTGGACAGTAACATGTATAGTGGTGGACAGTAACATGTATAGTCTAGTGGTGGACAGTAACATGTATAGTCTAGTGGTGGACAGTAACATGTATAGTCTAGTGGTGGACAGTAACATGTATAGTGGTGGTCAGTAACATGTATAGTCTAGTGGTGGACAGTAACATGTATAGTCTAGTGGTGGACAGTAACATGTATAGTGGTGGACAGTAACATGTATAGTCTAGTGGTGGACAGTAACATGTATAGTCTAGTGGTGGACAGTAACATGTATAGTCTAGTGGTGGACAGTAACATGTATAGTGGTGGTGGACAGTAACATGTATAGTGGTGGACAGTAACATGTATAGTCTAGTGGTGGACAGTAACATGTAACATGTATAGTCTAGTGGTGGACAGTAACATGTATAGTCTAGTGGTGGACAGTAACATGTATAGTCTAGTGGTGGACAGTAACATGTATAGTGGTGGGCAGTAACATGTATAGTAGTGGTGGACAGTAACATGTATAGTCTAGTGGTGGACAGTAACATGTATAGTCTAGTGGTGGACAGTAACATGTATAGTGGTGGACAGTAACATGTAGTGGTGGACAGTAACATGTATAGTCTAGTGGTGGACAGTAACATGTATAGTCTAGTGGTGGACAGTAACATGTATAGTCTAGTGGTGGACAGTAACATGTATAGTGGTGGACAGTAACATGTGTGTGGACAGTAACATGTATAGTCTAGTGGTGGACAGTAACATGTATAGTCTAGTGGTGGACAGTAACATGTATAGTCTAGTGGTGGACAGTAACATGTATAGTCTAGTGGTGGACAGTAACATGTATAGTCTAGTGGTGGACAGTAACATGTATAGTCTAGTGGTGGACAGTAACATGTATAGTCTAGTGGTGGACAGTAACATGTATAGTCTAGTGGTGGACAGTAACATGTATAGTCTGGACAGTGGTGGTGGACAGTAACATGTATAGTCTAGTGGTGGACAGTAACATGTATAGTGGTGGTGGACAGTAACATGTATAGTCTAGTGGTGGACAGTAACATGTATAGTCTAGTGGTGGACAGTAACATGTATAGTGGTGGACAGTCTAGTGGTGGTCAGTAACATGTATAGTCTAGTGTGGACAGTAACATGTATAGTCTAGTGGTGGACAGTAACATGTATAGTGGTGGTCAGTAACATGTATAGTCTAGTGGTGGACAGTAACATGTATAGTGGTGGTCAGTAACATGTATAGTCTAGTGGTGGACAGTAACATGTATAGTGGTGGACAGTAACATGTATGTGGTGGTCAGTCATGTATAGTGGTGGACAGTAACATGTATAGTCTAGTGGTGGACAGTAACATGTATAGTCTAGTGGTGGACAGTAACATGTATAGTCTAGTGGTGGACAGTAACATGTATAGTCTAGTGGTGGACAGTAACATGTATAGTCTAGTGGTGGGCAGTATCATGTATAGTCTAGTGGTGGACAGTAACATGTATAGTGGTGGTCAGTAACATGTATAGTCTAGTGGTGGACAGTAACATGTATAGTGGTGGACAGTAACATGTATAGTGGTGGTCAGTAACATGTATAGTGGTGGACAGTAACATGTATAGTCTAGTGGTGGACAGTAACATGTATAGTCTAGTGGTGGGCAGTAACATGTATAGTCTAGTGGTGGACAGTAACATGTATAGTCTAGTGGTGGACAGTAACATGTATAGTCTAGTGGTGGACAGTAACATGTATAGTCTAGTGGTGGACAGTAACATGTATAGTGGTGGACAGTAACATGTATAGTCTAGTGGTGGACAGTAACATGTATAGTGGTGGACAGTAACATGTATAGTGGTGGACAGTAACATGTATAGTCTAGTGGTGGTCAGTAACATGTATAGTCTAGTGGTGGACAGTAACATGTATAGTGGTGGACAGTAACATGTATAGTCTAGTGGTGGACAGTAACATGTATAGTCTAGTGGTGGACAGTAACATGTATAGTGGTGGACAGTAACATGTATAGTCTAGTGGTGGACAGTAACATGTATAGTGGTGGACAGTAACATGTATAGTCTAGTGGTGGACAGTAACATGTATAGTCTAGTGGTGGACAGTAACATGTATAGTCTAGTGGTGGACAGTAACATGTATAGTCTAGTGGTGGACAGTAACATGTATAGTCTAGTGGTGGACAGTAACATGTATAGTCTAGTGGTGGACAGTAACATGTATAGTGGTGGGCAGTAACATGTATAGTGGTGGACAGTATCATGTATAGTCTAGTGGTGGACAGTAACATGTATAGTCTAGTGGTGGACAGTAACATGTATAGTCTAGTGGTGGACAGTAACATGTATAGTCTAGTGGTGGACAGTAACATGTATAGTCTAGTGGTGGACAGTAACATGTATAGTGGTGGACAGTAACATGTATAGTCTAGTGGTGGACAGTAACATGTATAGTCTAGTGGTGGACAGTAACATGTATAGTGGTGGACAGTAACATGTATAGTCTAGTGGTGGACAGTAACATGTATAGTGGTGGACAGTAACATGTATAGTCTAGTGGTGGACAGTAACATGTATAGTCTAGTGGTGGACAGTAACATGTATAGTCTAGTGGTGGACAGTAACATGTATAGTCTAGTGGTGGACAGTAACATGTATAGTCTAGTGGTGGACAGTAACATGTATAGTCTAGTGGTGGACAGTAACATGTATAGTGGATGACAGTAACATGTATAGTGGTGGACAGTAACATGTATAGTCTAGTGGTGGACAGTAACATGTATAGTCTAGTGGTGGGCAGTAACATGTATAGTCTAGTGGTGGGCAGTAACATGTATAGTCTAGTGGTGGACAGTAACATGTATAGTGGTGGACAGTAACATGTATAGTCTAGTGGTGGACAGTAACATGTATAGTGGTGGTCAGTAACATGTATAGTGGTGGACAGTAACATGTATAGTCTAGTGGTGGACAGTAACATGTATAGTCTAGTGGTGGACAGTAACATGTATAGTGGTGGACAGTAACATGTATAGTGGTGGTCAGTAACATGTATAGTGGTGGACAGTAACATGTATAGTCTAGTGGTGGACAGTAACATGTATAGTCTAGTGGTGGGCAGTAACATGTATAGTCTAGTGGTGGACAGTAACATGTATAGTCTAGTGGTGGACAGTAACATGTATAGTCTAGTGGTGGACAGTAACATGTATAGTCTAGTGGTGGACAGTAACATGTATAGTCTAGTGGTGGACAGTAACATGTATAGTCTAGTGGTGGACAGTAACATGTATAGTGGTGGACAGTAACATGTATAGTCTAGTGGTGGACAGTAACATGTATAGTGGTGGACAGTAACATGTATAGTGGTGGACAGTAACATGTATAGTGGTGGACAGTAACATGTATAGTGGTGGACAGTAACATGTATAGTCTAGTGGTGGACAGTAACATGTATAGTGGTGGACAGTAACATGTATAGTGGTGGTCAGTAACATGTATAGTGGTGGACAGTAACATGTATAGTCTAGTGGTGGACAGTAACATGTATAGTCTAGTGGTGGACAGTATCATGTATAGTCTAGTGGTGGGCAGTAACATGTATAGTCTATGGTAGACAGTATCATGTATAGTCTAGTGGTGGACAGTATCATGTATAGTCTAGTGGTGGACAGTAACATGTATAGTGGTGGTCAGTAACATGTATAGTCTAGTGGTGGACAGTAACATGTATAGTGGTGGACAGTAACATGTATAGTGGTGGTCAGTAACATGTATAGTGGTGGACAGTAACATGTATAGTTTAGTGGTGGACAGTAACATGTATAGTCTAGTGGTGGGCAGTAACATGTATAGTCTAGTGGTGGACAGTAACATGTATAGTCTAGTGGTGGACAGTAACATGTATAGTGGTGGTCAGTAACATGTATAGTCTAGTGGTGGACAGTAACATGTATAGTGGTGGTCAGTAACATGTATAGTCTAGTGGTGGACAGTAACATGTATAGTGGTGGACAGTGTATAGTGGTGGTCAGTAACATGTATAGTGGTGGACAGTAACATGTATAGTCTAGTGGTGGACAGTAACATGTATAGTCTAGTGGTGGGCAGTAACATGTATAGTCTAGTGGTGGACAGTAACATGTATAGTCTAGTGGTGGACAGTAACATGTATAGTCTAGTGGTGGACAGTAACATGTATAGTCTAGTGGTGGACAGTAACATGTATAGTCTAGTGGTGGACAGTAACATGTATAGTCTAGTGGTGGACAGTAACATGTATAGTCTAGTGGTGGACAGTAACATGTATAGTCTAGTGGTGGACAGTAACATGTATAGTGGTGGACAGTAACATGTATAGTGGTGGACAGTAACATGTATAGTGGTGGACAGTAACATGTATAGTGGTGGACAGTAACATGTATAGTCTAGTGGTGGACAGTAACATGTATAGTCTAGTGGTGGACAGTAACATGTATAGTCTAGTGGTGGACAGTAACATGTATAGTCTAGTGGTGGACAGTAACATGTATAGTCTAGTGGTGGACAGTAACATGTATAGTGGTGGACAGTAACATGTATAGTCTAGTGGTGGACAGTATCATGTATAGTCTAGTGGTGGACAGTAACATGTATAGTCTAGTGGTGGACAGTAACATGTATAGTGGTGGACAGTAACATGTATAGTGGTGGACAGTAACATGTATAGTCTAGTGGTGGACAGTAACATGTATAGTCTAGTGTGGACAGTATCATGTCTAGTGGTGGACAGTAACATGTATAGTCTAGTGGTGGACAGTAACATGTATAGTCTAGTGGTGGACAGTATCATGTATAGTCTAGTGGTGGGCAGTAACATGTATCTAGTGGTGGACAGTATCATGTATAGTCTAGTGGTGGACAGTATCATGTATAGTCTAGTGGTGGACAGTAACATGTATAGTGGTGGTCAGTAACATGTATAGTCATGGTGGACAGTAACATGTAGTGGTGGACAGTAACATGTATAGTCTAGTGGTGGTGGACAGTAACATGTATAGTCTAGTGGTGGGCAGTAACATGTATAGTCTAGTGGTGGGCAGTAACATGTATAGTCTAGTGGTGGACAGTAACATGTATAGTCTAGTGGTGGACAGTAACATGTATAGTCTAGTGGTGGACAGTAACATGTATAGTCTAGTGGTAGACAGTAACATGTATAGTGGTGGTCAGTAACATGTATAGTCTAGTGGTGGACAGTAACATGTATAGTGGTGGACAGTAACATGTATCTAGTGGTGGACAGTAACATGTATAGTCTAGTGGTGGACAGTAACATGTATAGTCTAGTGGTGGACAGTAACATGTATAGTGGTGGACAGTAACATGTATAGTCTAGTGGTGGACAGTAACATGTATAGTCTAGTGGTGGACAGTAACATGTATAGTGGTGGACAGTAACATGTATAGTCTAGTGGTGGACAGTAACATGTATAGTGGTGGACAGTAACATGTATAGTCTAGTGGTGGACAGTAACATGTATAGTCTAGTGGTGGACAGTAACATGTATAGTCTAGTGGTGGACAGTAACATGTATAGTCTAGTGGTGGACAGTAACATGTATAGTCTAGTGGTGGACAGTAACATGTATAGTCTAGTGGTGGACAGTAACATGTATAGTGGTGGTCAGTAACATGTATAGTGGTGGGCAGTATCATGTATAGTCTAGTGGTGGACAGTAACATGTATAGTCTAGTGGTGGGCAGTAACATGTATAGTCTAGTGGTGGACAGTAACATGTATAGTCTAGTGGTGGTCAGTAACATGTATAGTCTAGTGGTGGACAGTAGTATAGTGGTGGACAGTAACATGTATAGTCTAGTGGTGGACAGTAACATGTATAGTCTAGTGGTGGACAGTAACATGTATAGTGGTGGACAGTAACATGTATAGTCTAGTGGTGGACAGTAACATGTATAGTGGTGGACAGTAACATGTATAGTCTAGTGGTGGACAGTAACATGTATAGTCTAGTGGTGGACAGTAACATGTATAGTCTAGTGGTGGACAGTAACATGTATAGTCTAGTGGTGGACAGTAACATGTATAGTCTAGTGGTGGACAGTAACATGTATAGTCTAGTGGTGGACAGTAACATGTATAGTGGTGGACAGTAACATGTATAGTGGTGGGCAGTAACATGTATAGTCTAGTGGTGGACAGTAACATGTATAGTCTAGTGGTGGACAGTAACATGTATAGTCTAGTGGTGGGCAGTATCATGTATAGTCTAGTGGTGGACAGTAACATGTATAGTGGTGGTCAGTAACATGTATAGTCTAGTGGTGGACAGTAACATGTATAGTGGTGGTCAGTAACATGTATAGTGGTGGACAGTAACATGTATAGTCTAGTGGTGGACAGTAACATGTATAGTCTAGTGGTGGACAGTAACATGTATAGTGGTGGACAGTAACATGTATAGTGGTGGTCAGTAACATGTATAGTGGTGGACAGTAACATGTATAGTCTAGTGGTGGACAGTAACATGTATAGTCTAGTGGTGGACAGTAACATGTATAGTCTAGTGGTGGACAGTAACATGTATAGTCTAGTGGTGGACAGTAACATGTATAGTGGTGGACAGTAACATGTATAGTCTAGTGGTGGACAGTAACATGTATAGTCTAGTGGTGGACAGTAACATGTATAGTCTAGTGGTGGACAGTATCATGTATAGTCTAGTGGTGGACAGTAACATGTATAGTCTAGTGGTGGACAGTATCATGTATAGTGGTGGACAGTAGTATAGTGGTGGACAGTAACATGTATAGTGGTGGACTAGTATAGTGGTGGTCAGTAACATGTATAGTCTAGTGGTGGACAGTAACATGTATAGTGGTGGACAGTAACATGTATAGTGGTGGTCAGTAACATGTATAGTGGTGGACAGTAACATGTATAGTCTAGTGGTGGACAGTAACATGTATAGTCTAGTGGTGGACAGTAACATGTATAGTCTAGTGGTGGACAGTAACATGTATAGTCTAGTGGTGGACAGTAACATGTATAGTGGTGGACAGTAACATGTATAGTCTAGTGGTGGACAGTAACATGTATAGTGGTGGACAGTAACATGTATAGTCTAGTGGTGGACAGTAACATGTATAGTCTAGTGGTGGACAGTAACATGTATAGTGGTGGTCAGTAACATGTATAGTGGTGGACAGTAACATGTATAGTCTAGTGGTGGACAATAACATGTATAGTCTAGTGGTGGGCAGTAACATGTATAGTCTAGTGGTGGACAGTAACATGTATAGTCTAGTGGTGGACAGTATGTATAGTGGTGGTCAGTAACATGTATAGTCTAGTGGTGGACAGTAACATGTATAGTGGTGGTCAATGTAGTATAGTCTAGTGGTGGACAGTAACATGTATAGTGGTGGACAGTAACATGTATAGTGGTGGGCAGTAACATGTATAGTGGTGGACAGTAACATGTATAGTCTAGTGGTGGACAGTAACATGTATAGTCTAGTGGTGGACAGTAACATGTATAGTCTAGTGGTGGACAGTAACATGTATAGTCTAGTGGTGGACAGTAACATGTATAGTCTAGTGGTGGACAGTAACATGTATAGTCTAGTGGTGGACAGTAACATGTATAGTCTAGTGGTGGACAGTAACATGTATAGTCTAGTGGTGGACAGTATCATGTATAGTCTAGTGGTGGGCAGTAACATGTATAGTCTAGTGGTGGACAGTAACATGTATAGTGGTGGACAGTAACATGTATAGTGGTGGACAGTAACATGTGTGGTGGACAATAACATGTATAGTGGTGGACAGTAACATGTATAGTCTAGTGGTGGACAGTAACATGTATAGTCTAGTGGTGGACAGTAACATGTATAGTCTAGTGGTGGACAGTAACATGTATAGTCTAGTGGTGGACAGTAACATGTATAGTCTAGTGGTGGACAGTAACATGTATAGTGGTGGACAGTAACATGTATAGTCTAGTGGTGGACAGTAACATGTATAGTCTAGTGG
Source organism: Oncorhynchus keta (assembly GCF_023373465.1). Taxonomy (NCBI): domain Eukaryota; kingdom Metazoa; phylum Chordata; class Actinopteri; order Salmoniformes; family Salmonidae; genus Oncorhynchus; species Oncorhynchus keta. The sequence continues at coordinate 5,844,959 of NC_068431.1, forward strand.
TGGGCAGTAACATGTATAGTCTAGTGGTGGACAGTAACATGTATAGTGGTGGACAGTAACATGTATAGTCTAGTGGTGGACAGTAACATGTATAGTCTAGTGGTGGACAGTAACATGTATAGTCTAGTGGTGGACAGTATCATGTATAGTCTAGTGGTGGACAGTAACATGTATAGTCTAGTGGTGGACAGTAACATGTATAGTCTAGTGGTGGTCAGTAACATGTATAGTGGTGGTCAGTAACATGTATAGTCTAGTGGTGGACAGTAACATGTATAGTCTAGTGGTGGACAGTAACATGTATAGTGGTGGACAGTAACATGTATAGTCTAGTGGTGGACAGTAACATGTATAGTCTAGTGGTGGACAGTAACATGTATAGTCTAGTGGTGGACAGTAACATGTATAGTGGTGGGCAGTAACATGTATAGTGGTGGACAGTAACATGTATAGTCTAGTGGTGGACAGTAACATGTATAGTGGTGGACAGTAACATGTATAGTCTAGTGGTGGACAGTAACATGTATAGTCTAGTGGTGGTCAGTAACATGTATAGTCTAGTGGTGAACAGTAACATGTATAGTGGTGGGCAGTAACATGTATAGTCTAGTGGTGGTCAGTAACATGTATAGTCTAGTGGTGGTGTAACATGTATAGTCTAGTGGTGGACAGTAACATGTATAGTGGTGGACAGTAACATGTATAGTCTAGTGGTGGACAGTAACATGTGTAGTCTAGTGGTGGACAGTAACATGTATAGTCTAGTGGTGGACAGTAACATGTATAGTCTAGTGGTGGACAGTAACATGTATAGTGGTGGACAGTAACATGTATAGTGGTGGACAGTAACATGTATAGTCTAGTGGTGGACAGTAACATGTATAGTCTAGTGGTGGACAGTAACATGTATAGTCTAGTGGTGGACAGTAACATGTATAGTCTAGTGGTGGACAGTAACATGTATAGTCTAGTGGTGGACAGTAACATGTATAGTCTAGTGGTGGACAGTAACATGTATAGTCTAGTGGTGGACAGTAACATGTATAGTGGTGGACAGTAACATGTATAGTGGTGGACAGTAACATGTATAGTGGTGGACAGTAACATGTATAGTGGTGGACAGTAACATGTATAGTCTAGTGGTGGACAGTAACATGTATAGTGGTGGACAGTAACATGTATAGTGGTGGTCAGTAACATGTATAGTGGTGGACAGTAACATGTATAGTCTAGTGGTGGACAGTAACATGTATAGTGGTGGGCAGTAACATGTATAGTCTAGTGGTGGACAGTAACATGTATAGTGGTGGACAGTAACATGTATAGTCTAGTGGTGGACAGTAACATGTATAGTGGTGGACAGTAACATGTATAGTGGTGGACAGTAACATGTATAGTGGTGGACAGTAACATGTATAGTCTAGTGGTGGTCAGTAACATGTATAGTCTAGTGGTGGACAGTAACATGTATAGTAGTGGACAGTAACATGTATAGTCTAGTGGTGGACAGTATCATGTATAGTCTGGTGGTGGACAGTATCATGTATAGTCTAGTGGTGGACAGTAACATGTATAGTGGTGGTCAGTAACATGTATAGTCTAGTGGTGGACAGTAACATGTATAGTGGTGGACAGTAACATGTATAGTGGTGGTCAGTAACATGTATAGTGGTGGACAGTAACATGTATAGTCTAGTGGTGGATAGTAACATGTATAGTCTAGTGGTGGGCAGTAACATGTATAGTCTAGTGGTGGACAGTATCATGTATAGTCTAGTGGTGGGCAGTAACATGTATAGTCTAGTGGTGGACAGTAACATGTATAGTGGTGGACAGTAACATGTATAGTCTAGTGGTGGACAGTAACATGTATAGTCTAGTGGTGGACAGTAACATGTATAGTCTAGTGGTGGACAGTAACATGTATAGTCTAGTGGTGGACAGTAACATGTATAGTGGTGGACAGTAACATGTATAGTGGTGGACAGTACATGTATAGTGGTGGACAGTAACATGTATAGTGGTGGACAGTAACATGTATAGTCTAGTGGTGGACAGTAACATGTATAGTCTAGTGGTGGACAGTAACATGTATAGTCTAGTGGTGGACAGTATCATGCTATAGTCTAGTGGTGGACAGTAACATGTATAGTCTAGTGGTGGACAGTAACATGTATAGTGGTGGACAGTAACATGTATAGTCTAGTGGTGGACAGTATCATGTATGAATAGTCTAGTGGTGGACAGTAACATGTATAGTCTAGTGGTGGACAGTAACATGTATAGTGGTGGACAGTAACATGTATAGTCTAGTGGTGGACAGTAACATGTATAGTCTAGTGGTGGACAGTAACATGTATAGTCTAGTGGTGGACAGTATCATGTATAGTCTAGTGGTGGACAGTAACATGTATAGTCTAGTGGTGGACAGTAACATGTATAGTCTAGTGGTGGACAGTAACATGTATAGTGGTGGTCAGTAACATGTATAGTATAGTGGTGGACAGTAACATGTATAGTCTAGTGGTGGACAGTAACATGTATAGTGGTGGACAGTAACATGTATAGTCTAGTGGTGGACAGTAACATGTATAGTCTAGTGGTGGACAGTAACATGTATAGTCTAGTGGTGGACAGTAACATGTATAGTGGTGGGCAGTAACATGTATAGTGGTGGACAGTAACATGTATAGTCTAGTGGTGGACAGTAACATGTATAGTGGTGGACAGTAACATGTATAGTCTAGTGGTGGACAGTAACATGTATAGTGGTGGACAGTAACATGTATAGTCTAGTGGTGGACAGTAACATGTATAGTCTAGTGGTGAACAGTAACATGTATAGTCTAGTGGTGGTCAGTAACATGTATAGTCTAGTGGTGGACAGTAACATGTATAGTGGTGGACAGTAACATGTATAGTCTAGTGGTGGACAGTAACATGTGTAGTCTAGTGGTGGACAGTAACATGTATAGTCTAGTGGTGGACAGTAACATGTATAGTCTAGTGGTGGACAGTAACATGTATAGTGGTGGACAGTAACATGTATAGTGGTGGACAGTAACATGTATAGTCTAGTGGTGGACAGTAACATGTATAGTCTAGTGGTGGACAGTAACATGTATAGTCTAGTGGTGGACAGTAACATGTATAGTGGTGGACAGTAACATGTATAGTCTAGTGGTGGACAGTAACATGTATAGTGGTGGACAGTAACATGTATAGTCTAGTGGTGGACAGTAACATGTATAGTCTAGTGGTGGACAGTAACATGTATAGTGGTGGACAGTAACATGTATAGTCTAGTGGTGGACAGTAACATGTATAGTCTAGTGGTGGACAGTAACATGTATAGTGGTGGGCAGTAACATGTATAGTGGTGGACAGTAACATGTATAGTGGTGGACAGTAACATGTATAGTCTAGTGGTGGGCAGTAACATGTATAGTGGTGGACAGTAACATGTATAGTCTAGTGGTGGACAGTAACATGTATAGTCTAGTGGTGGACAGTAACATGTATAGTGGTGGACAGTAACATGTATAGTCTAGTGGTGGACAGTAACATGTATAGTCTAGTGGTGGACAGTAACATGTATAGTCTAGTGGTGGACAGTATCATGTATAGTCTAGTGGTGGACAGTATCATGTATAGTCTAGTGGTGGACAGTATCATGTATAGTCTAGTGGTGGACAGTCACATGTATAGTCTAGTGGTGGACAGTAACATGTATAGTGGTGGACAGTATCATGTATAGTCTAGTGGTGGACAGTCACATGTATAGTCTAGTGGTGGACAGTATCATGTATAGTCTAGTGGTGGACAGTCACATGTATAGTCTAGTGGTGGACAGTAACATGTATAGTCTAGTGGTGGACAGTAACATGTATAGTGGTGGACAGTAACATGTATAGTCTAGTGGTGGACAGTATCATGTATAGTCTAGTGGTGGACAGTATCATGTATAGTCTAGTGGTGGACAGTATCATGTATAGTCTAGTGGTGGACAGTATCATGTATAGTCTAGTGGTGGGCAGTAACATGTATAGTCTAGTGGTGGACAGTAACATGTATAGTGGTGGACAGTAACATGTCTAGTCTAGTGGTGGACAGTAACATGTATAGTCTAGTGGTGGACAGTAACATGTATAGTGGTGGACAGTAACATGTATAGTGGTGGACAGTAACATGTATAGTGGTGGACAATGGCATGTCTAGTCTAGTGGTGGACAGTAACATGTATAGTCTAGTGGTGGACAGTAGCTGGGCACATGTATAGTGGTGGACAGTAACATGTATAGTGGTGGACAGTAACATGTATAGTCTAGTATAGTCTAGTGGTGGACAGTAACATGTATAGTCTAGTGGGTGGGCAGTAACATGTATAGTTGTGGACAGTAACATGTATAGTGGTGGACAGTAACATGTCTAGTCTAGTGGTGGACAGTAACATGTATAGTCTAGTGGTGGGCAGTAACATGTATA
>NC_068431.1:5854543-5859543 GCF_023373465.1 Oncorhynchus keta
TTCACTCAGGTTTCCTTTATTTAATATTAGGTTTTGGTTGTAGATCTGATAACATTCAGTATCAAAAATATGCAAAAGTTGCAAAAATTTGAAAAGGGGCAAATAACAGGCTGTTGCCCTGGGAGATCAACATCTAACAGGCTGTTGCCCTGGGAGATCAACATCTAACGGGCTGTTGCCCTGGGAGATCAACATATAACGGGCTGTTGCCCTGGGAGATCAACATCTAACGGGCTGTTGCCCTGGGAGATCAACATATAACGGGCTGTTGCCCTGGGAGATCAACATCTAACGGGCTGTTGCCCTGGGAGATCAACATATAACGGGCTGTTGCCCTGGGAGATCAACATCTAACAGGCTGTTGCCCTGGGAGATCAACATCTAACGGGCTGTTGCCCTGGGAGATCAACATATAACGGGCTGTTGCCCTGGGAGATCAACATCTAACGGGCTGTTGCCCTGGGAGATCAACATCTAACGGGCTGTTGCCCTGGGAGATCAACATATAACGGGCTGTTGCCCTGGGAGATCAACATCTAACGGGCTGTTGCCCTGGGAGATCAACATCTAACAGGCTGTTGCCCTGGGAGATCAACATCTAACAGGCTGTTGCCCTGGGAGATCAACATCTAACAGGCTGTTGCCCTGGGAGATCAACATCTAACGGGCTGTTGCCCTGGGAGATCAACATCTAACGGGCTGTTGCCCTGGGAGATCAACATCTAACGGGCTGTTGCCCTGGGAGATCAACATCTAACAGGCTGTTGCCCTGGGAGATCAACATCTAACAGGCTGTTGCCCTGGGAGATCAACATCTAACAGGCTGTTGCCCTGGGAGATCAACATCTAACAGGCTGTTGCCCTGGGAGATCAACATCTAACAGGCTGTTGCCCTGGGAGATCAACATCTAACAGGCTGTTGCCCTGGGAGATCAACATCTAACAGGCTGTTGCCCTGGGAGATCAACATCTAACAGGCTGTTGCCCTGGGAGATCAACATCTAACAGGCTGTTGCCCTGGGAGATCAACATCTAACAGGCTGTTGCCCTGGGAGATCAACATCTAACGGGCTGTTGCCCTGGGAGATCAACATCTAACAGGCTGTTGCCCTGGGAGATCAACATCTAACGGGCTGTTGCCCTGGGAGATCAACATCTAACAGGCTGTTGCCCTGGGAGATCAACATCTAACAGGCTGTTGCCCTGGGAGATCAACATCTAACAGGCTGTTGCCCTGGGAGATCAACATGAGTTGAAGCTAAATGGCAAAAACTCTTATTAGTTACCATGGCGTCGACAGGCCGGCTCTCCTTCACCACGGGGTAGAAGCGGGCGTCATGGGGGTCCCTTCCGGTGCGGGGTGCGTGGCGTGCGGGCGTCCGGGCACTGCGGTAGTTGGGCGAGTCAGGCACAGTAGTCGGGAGGGAGCGTGCTATTGTGGAAGGCTCGGGGCACCGAACAGTTTGTTCGCCAAGGCGTCTACGGGAACTGAGAGATGTGAGACATAGGAGACATGAGTGATATCTGGAATACAGTTATGGGTCATTTTAGTAGCACAGCTACATAAAGGATATGCACGTGAGTAAGACGAGTATCTTATGTGGAGGGTGTTGCTATCGTTTCCAAGCTTTTCAGTGTGTGTTGCAAAAGCCCTAGACCCGCTACCAACTCATTGTTCTGCTCCATGGTGTCAATGCCTGTTCGTTCAGTGGTTGAGCTAGGCACTGGATAGGCTGCGTAACCCCTGTTTTATTGAGAGGTCTGAGTCTTGTCCGTGTCTGCCTCGTGTGTGTGTGTGTGTGTGTGTGTGCGCGCGCGTGTGTGTGTGTGTGGTACTCACTCTGCTGGGGCTTGGGGGGTCCCGGGGGTACCTCCTGGTTGGGGTCGACAGGGGGCTCTGGTGTTAGGCAGTCAAACTCTTCTCGGCTGATCAGGTGAACCTTCTTGAAGTTCTCCACCTCTTGCTGCAGAGACAACATGGCAGAGAGCCTCAAGTGAGACAGTCATCAAACTTAATGGGCTGGTTTGTTTCCCCAGAGAGGCAGATTTGAGCCCAGTCTAAGAAAAAACATGTTTTGATTCTCCATTGAAAGTGCTTTTAGTCCAGGACTAACCGTTGTGTGTCTAGGACTAGCCGTTGTGTGTCTAGGACTAGCCGTTGTGTGTCCAGGACTAGCCGTTGTGTGTCCAGGACTAGCCGTTGTGTGTCCAGGACTAGCCGTTGTGTGTCCAGGACTAGCCGTTATGTGTCCAGGACTAGCCGTTATGTGTCCAGGACTAGCCGTTATGTGTCCAGGACTAGCCGTTATGTGTCTAGGACTAGCCGTTGTGTGTCCAGGACTAGCCGTTGTGTGTCCAGGACTAGCCGTTGTGTGTCCAGGACTAGCCGTTGTGTGTCCAGGACTAGCCGTTGTGTGTCTAGGACTAGCCGTTGTGTGTCTAGGACTAGCCGTTGTGTTCTTCTCAAGACCCAAAACAACAAAAGCCGAAGGATATAGTTAATGGCCTGTCATCTATGATCTATGTAGCCTAATGTACCTTCTAATGGCTGGGTTATGGTTGGACACACACACACACACACACACACACACACACACACACACACAAGGGCATGGTGACCAAGAAACTACAAGGCTATAGTAGAGCCTTCAATCTAACTGCTATTTCATCCCAGTCCATTTCAAACTAGTCTGGATGTCAACAGTTAACGATCTCCAAAACACAACACACAATAATCAACTTTCCTCTAAGACAAAAAAAACTGTTAAGAAAAAAAATAGCAAAAACAACGACTACTATAGTGGAATTCTACACACAGAGCCTGAGTCCTCAATGGCTAAATATGTCCTATATATAGAGCTCTGTTTTGTCCAGGGCACATAGTAATATATTATTATTATTATTATTATAGGGCACATAGGACTTTGGTCAAAAGCAGAGCACCAAAATGAGGAAACGGATGCCATTTTTGAAACAACACTTACATTTCTAGCCCCAGCCATCGCGAAGTCTAGCAAAGTTACCTCTGAAGACGTTTGAAGAGTAATATATCCCCGCCCCCGAAACCCACTCAAACAGAGCCCTTTAGCTAAAGCGAAGGCAAACCTAGTTAGGGTTTATTTATAAACAAGGGAACTCTTTTCCACGCACCACTGGATTGGGGGGCACGTGAACGGGCACAAAGAGCCCTTGTCACAATGAGAGCAGGGACAACAAACACACATTCAAAATGGCAACACGACCATTCTGTGGCCCGCCACATCCAGACCCCCACGTGCTCACAGGCCTTGGGACAGAAACATCCACACTGCAGCCAGAATAGACACCTGGAACTTTTCAGAATAGCCCACTTAAGTTATATATCAGTGATGCATACAAACGATGTTCATAACAGTTTTTTTTTTTTTTTTTTTTGTTATCGCGTTTATTATTGTTGCAATAGTTTCTGGGCCTGGTGGAAGCTAGGTAAAACATGCCTAATTTAACTAAGAGATATGGAATTAATTAGGGGAAATTCTGCTAATCACCACATCCACAACAAACAAATACTAATCCCCGTGGGTTTTAACTCAATTTACCTTCCTTGATAGCTGACTACGGAGACGACGTCTCAGTGAAAGGTACTGACCTTGATGGTGGCGTACTCGGGTTCGTAGTTGTCATCCCACAGATCTGCTTCGTAGTAGTACAGGCCGTCGTTGATCACCTTCACCAGCTCGTTGGTCAGCTTAGAGCGTGACGTGTGGTGGCGTACGGTCGCCCCAGTGCTTGCGCAGGTAAGGCGGCGTCTGAGTCACGATGAGGATTTTGTTAACGTCGTTGTCGGCGATTTCGCAGTCCGAGTCGTCGTCGGACCAGTCGGTGAAGGTGTTCCTGCGACCATCTATCTGCTCCATCTCCTCATCAAACATGAAGTCCAGCTCCTCGGGCTCGTCCTGCTCCTCCTTGGCTCCCGTGGCCGAGGCCTGGGCTGGGGAGACCGAGGGGATCGGGCTGGGGCCTGGCTGGGGCACCGGGAGACAGCCTCTTCCTTCTGCTGCAACAAGGGGTCTACCGTCAGTTAACGCCCAGGGAGGAGGGAAGGGAGGGAGAGAGGAGAGAGAGGGAGAGAGGGAGGGAGGGAGAGGGAGGAGGGGGAGGAGGACAAGGGGAGGAGGGAGAGGAGGGGACGAGGAGGACGAGGGAGGGAGGAGAGGGAGGGAGGGAGAGGAGGAGGGGAGGAGGAGGAGGGGAGGGAGAGGAGGGGAGAAGGGGAGGGGGAGAGGAGGAGGAGGGGAGGGAGGAGGGGAGGAGGGAGGGAGGGAGGAGAATTGCAATACATATCATATTGGCACCCAAATATCGCGATAATATCGTATTGTGAGGTTTGAATCCCCCTTCCCGAACACGTTTCGTCCCTCTCCTCTCCTTCAGCTCCACTCACCTTGGGTCGGGCCGGGGAGGGCCTGGGCCTCTTTTTCACCTCGATCCAGGACTCAGAGTCCAGGTCGGGGAGACTCGCCGACAGGCCCTTGGACATGCTCTTCAGGTTGGACACGTCCTGCTCCACCTTGGGCTGCATGGAGGCCCTGGTAGAGCCCCTGGTGGGTGTGGAAGACCCGGGAGACCCTGGAGCAGATTCTGCCGATTAGATTGACTATAGGTGATCCCTAGTCTAGACAAGCCTACAGGATGTACCATGTGGACAGACAGGTGATCATTAGACAAGCCTACAGGATGTACCATGTGGACAGACAGGTGATCATTAGTCAAGCCTACAGGATGTACCATGTGGACAGACAGGTGATCATTAGACAAGCCTACAGGATGTACCATGTGGACAGACAGGTGATCATTAGACAAGCCTACAGGATGTACCATGTGGACAGACAGGTGATCATTAGACAAGCCTACAGGATGTACCATGTGGACAGACAGGTGATCATTAGACAAGCCTACAGGTGATCATTAGACAAGCCTACAGGATGTACCATGTGGACAGACAGGTGATCATTAGTCAA
>NC_068431.1:5864185-5924185 GCF_023373465.1 Oncorhynchus keta
TGGACAGTAACATGTATTTTCTAGTGGTGGGCGGTAACTTGAGTGGGTGTCAGTAAATTCTTGCCGATTTCATTTTTCTGAAAGTGTTGTAAGTTTGAAGTTGCCCTAACCACCCGACGTTAAGGCAACAGCTAATCACAACACAACACACTCTCAAAACCCTCTGAGTTGCCAGATCTTCAATACATATTGAGGCATCAACAGATCATCACCAGTTAATTCCAGATTTGCTAAGATTACACAGGGCGATCCTGTGATTGTCTGTCAATGTGCCTTCCTCAGTGATGTTAGCCACACCTGAGAGAACACACAAGTGGTGTTTATTTTCTCTGCCAGATGGTGTAGAGTCCCTCTGGTGTGATAAAACGATTGCTGTTGTAATAGAAGTGTCTGATGTTGAAATATCTTCCAACATTCTAGGTTTCTAGAGTTAAAATATATTATACTGTACTAGATGTATTGGGTTGAAATATACAGTGTTATACTGTACTAGGTGTCTGGGGTTGTCTCTATGCGATCCCGTGATTGTCTCTGATAGTGCCGGCCCCAGTGATGTCAGCCACCCGTGAGAGAACACACAAGTGGTGTTTATTTTCTCTGTCAGAGGGTGTAGAGTCACTCTGGTGTGATAAAATGATTGCTGTTGCAATAGAAGTGTCTGGGGTTTAAATATCGTCTACTCTACTAGGAGTCTGGGGTTTAAAAATATTCTACTATACTAGGTGTCTGGGGTTTAAATATCGTCTACTCTACTAGGAGTCTGGGGTTTAAAAATATTATACTATACCAGGAGTCTGGGATTTAAATATATTATACTCTACTAGGAGTCTGGGGTTTAAATATATTCTACTATACTAGGAGTCTGGGGTTTAAAAATATTATACTATACCAGGAGTCTGGGATTTAAATGTATTCTACTATACTAGGAGTCTGGGGTTTAAATATATTCTACTATACTAGGAGTCTGGGGTTTAAATATATTCTACTCTACTAGGAGTCTGGGATTTAAATATATTCTACTATACTAGGAGTCTGGGGTTTAAATGTATTCTACTATACTAGGAGTCTGGGGTTTAAATATATTCCACTATACTAGGAGTCTGGGGTTTAAATATATTCTACTATACTAGGAGTCTGGGGTTGAAATATATTCTACTATACTAGGAGTCTGGGGTTTAAATATATTCCACTATACTAGGAGTCTGGGGTTTAAATATATTCTACTATACTAGGAGTCTGGGGTTGAAATATATTCTACTCTACTAGGAGTCTGGGGTTTAAATATATTCTACTATACTAGGAGTCTGAGGTTTAAATGTATTCTACTCTACTAGGAGTCTGGGGTTTAAATATATTATACTATACTAGGAGTCTGGGTTTGAAATATATTCTACTATACTAGGTGTCTGGGGTTTAAATATATTCTACTATACTAGGTGTCTGGGGTTTAAATATCGTCTACTATACTAGGAGTCTGGGGTTTAAATATATTCTACTATACTAGGTGTCTGGGGTTTAAATATTGTCTACTATACTAGGAGTCTGGGTTTTAAATATATTCTACTATACTAGGAGTCTGGGTTTTAAATATCGTCTACTCTACTAGGAGTCTGGGGTTTAAATATATTCTACTATACTAGGAGTCTGGGGTTTAAATATCGTCTACTATACTAGGAGTCTGGGGTTTAAATATATTCTACTATACTAGGAGTCTGGGGTTTAAATATATTCTACTCTACTAGGAGTCTGGGGTTGAAATATATTCTACTCTACTAGGAGTCTGGGGTTTAAATATATTCTACTATACTAGGAGTCTGGGGTTGAAATATATTCTACTCTACTAGGTGTCTGGGTTTGAAATATATTCTACTCTCCTAGGTGTCTGGGATTTAAATATATTCTACTATACTAGGAGTCTGGGGTTTAAATGTATTCTACTCTACTAGGAGTCTGGGGTTTAAATATATTATACTATACTAGGAGTCTGGGGTTTAAATATATTCTACTATACTAGGAGTCTGGGGTTTAAATATATTCTACTATACTAGGAGTCTGGGGTTTAAATATATTCTACTATACTAGGAGTCTGGGGTTTAAATATATTCTACTCTACTAGGAGTCTGGGGTTTAAATATATTCTACTATACTAGGAGTCTGGGGTTTAAATGTATTCTACTATACTAGGAGTCTGGGGTTTAAATATATTCTACTATACTAGGTGAATATGTCTCATTGTGTTTCAGTGAGTAAACCACAGCATGGTTATCAATAGCAGGTTCTGCCTGTGTCAATGTGTTGAATAGGTTTAATGATTGTTTACGTTGATATATGCTTTGCTAAGACATTATGAAACATCCTGGATGTAAAGCCATGTGAAGGATAACCCCTAATAGCGTTTCACTGAGGCAATAATTACCTCAGACGAAAAGATACACATACAATGGTAAGAATACTGTAGTATTCGTTTTGGTGTTTTTGTTTTTATTGTAGTATTCTCTTTGGTATACTGAAGTATACTGTAACATTTACAATTAACTATACTATAAATACTGTAGTATTCGTTTTGGTGTTTTTGTTTTTATTGTAGTATTCTCTTTGGTATACTGAAGTATACTGTAACATTTACAATTAACTATACTATAAATACTGTAGTATTTTGACACAGTGGGACATCCCAGGACATCCCAGCCGGACAAAATCAAAAAACATATATATTTTTTTATTTCAAATGTATTTATATAGCCCTTCTTACATCAGCTGATATATCAAAGTGCTGTACAGAAACCCAGCCTAAAACCCCAAACAGCAAGCAATGCAGGTGTAGAAGCACGGTGGCTAAGAAAATCTCCCTAGAAAGGCCAAAACCTAGGAAGAAACCTAGAGAGGAACCAGGCTATGAGGGGTGGCCAGTCCTCTTCAGGCTGTGCCATGTGGAGATTATAACAGAACATGGCCAAGATGTTCAAAAGTTCATAGATGACCAGCAGGTCCAAATAATAATAATCACAGTAGTTGTCGAGGGTGCACCTCAGGAGTAAATGTCAGTTGGCTTTTCATATCCGATCAATGAGAGTATCTCTACCGCTCCTGCTGTCTCTAGAGAGTTGAAAACAGCAGGTCTGGGACAGGTAGCACGTCCGGTGAACAGGTCAGGGTTCCATAGCCGCAGGCAGAACAGTTGAAACTGGAGCAGCAGCACGGCCAGGTGGACTGGGGACAGCAAGGAGTCATCATGCCAGGTAGTCCTGAGGCTCAGGTCCTCCGAGAGAAAGAAAGAAAGAAAGAGAGAAAGAAAGAGAATTAGAGAGAGCATACTTAAATTCACACAGGACACCAGATAAGACAGGAGAAATTCTCCAGATATAACAAACTAATCCTAGCCTCCCCGCACAAACTACTGCAGAATAAATACTGGAGGCTGAGACAGGAGGGGTCAGGAGACACTGTGGCCCCATCCGATGATACGCCCGGACAGGGCCAAACATGCAGGATATAACCCCACCCACTTTGCCAAGGCACAGCCCCCACACCACTAGTGGGATATCTTCAACCACCAACTTACCATCCTGAGACAAGGCCGAGTATAGCCTACAAAGATCTCCACCACGGCACAACCCAAGGGGGGCCAACCCAGACAGGAAGACCATGTCAGCGACTCAACCCACTCCTAGGGACGGCATGGAAGAGCACCAGTAAGCCAGTGACTCAGCCCCTGTAATAGGGTTAGAGTCAGAGAATCCCAGTGGAGAGAGGGGAACCCGCCAGGCAGAGACAGCCTTTGCGGGATGCACGGGGGTTATGGTCACTAGTGTAACCAGGAGGTGAGGCCTCATTTAACACAGTAAATTCATCAGGCTTAAGCCATGTTTCAGTCAGGCCAATCACATCCAGATTATGACCATTGACTCTAACTGCCTTTGAAGATCTAACATTAAGTAGCCTCATTTTGAGATGTGAGGTATCACGATCTCTTTCAATAATGGCAGGAATGGAGGAGGTCTTTATTCTAGTGAGATTGCTAAGGCGAACACCGCTATGTTTAGTTTTGCCCAACCTAGGTCGAGCCACAGATACGGTCTCAATGGGGATAGCTGACTACACTGACTGTGCTAGTGGCAGACTCCACTAAGCTGGCAGGCTGGCTAACAGCCTGATGCCTGGCCTGCACCCTATTTCATTGTGGAGCTAGGGGAGTTAGAGCCCTGTCTATGTTCATATATAAGATGAGAGCACCCCTCCAGCTAGGATGGAGTCCGTCACTCCTCAACAGGCCAGGATTGGTCCTGTCTATGGGTGAGTCCCAGAAACAGGGCCAATTATCTACAAATTCTATCTTTTGGGAGGGGCAGAAAACAGTTTTCAACTAGCGATTGAGTTGTGAGACTGCTCCAGAGCTCATCACTCCCCCTAACTGGGAGGGGGCCAGAGACAATTACTCGATGTCGACACATCTTTCTAGCTGATTTACACACTGAGGCTATGTTGCGCTTGGTGACCTCTGACTGTTTCATCCTAACATCGTTGGTGCCAACGTGGATAACAATATCTCTATACTCTCTACACTCACCAGTTTTAGCCTTAGCGAGCATCATCTTAACATTGGTTTCCCTGCCCCCTGGTAAACAGTGTATTATCGCTGGATGATTTGTTTTAAGTCTAATACTGCGGGTAATGGAGTCGCCAATGACTGGGGTTTTCAATTTGTCAGAGCTAATGGTGGGAGGCATCGGCGTCTCAGACCCCTTAATGGGAGGTGTAGAGACCAGAGAAGGCTCGGCCTCTGACTCTGACTCGCTGCTTAATGGGGAAAACCGGTTGAAAGTTTCTGTCAGCTGAATGAGTGACACCGGTTGAGCATTCCTACATCATTCATACATCATTCCTACAGCATTCCTACAGCATTCATACAGCATTCCTACAGCATTCCTACAGCATTCCTACATCATTCATACAGCATTGCTACAGCATTCCTACAGCATTCCTACAGCATTCCTACAGCATTTCCCTCCAGAAGCCGGAAGGTTGCAAGTTCAAACCCCCGAGCACTTCGCTCTGCAGGTTGTATAACTTTTTCATTACATTTCATTATAGTACAACGGTTGATTTGTCTAATCTTAGCAATTCTTCTTAGCTAGCTACATAGCCGTCCTTGTATCAGAGATAATTGCATAATTATCGTATTTCGTCGCCCTAACGTAGCCTTCACTGCTATTCGCCCAGGAGCTAGCTAACGCTAGCTAACGCACACAGATTAGCATCACTGTAGTGCTATTCACTCAACTGTACGACTTGATTAGTTTACTGTTAGCTAGCTACATAATCTTAGCCATTCTTCTTAGCTAGCTACATAGCCGTCCTTGTATCAGAGATAATTGCATAATTATCGTATTTCGTATTTCGTCGCCCTAACGTAGCCTTCACTGCTATTCGCCCAGGAGCTAGCAACGCTAGCTAACGCACACAGATTAGCATCACTGTAGTGCTATTCACTCAACTGTACGACTTGATTAGTTCAGTGTTAGCTAGCTACATAGCTGTCTTTGTTTCCAAGATAATTGTGTAGTTTAGTGTGTGTAGCCTTGGAGTGATTATCTTAATTCACTGAGGTTCGCTAGCCAGCTATTGTCGTTCTTTTAACTCAACGTAACGTAAACAACACTGCTAGCTAGCCAGCTAGCCCCGAATAGCAGCACTGTAGAAATTATTACACTCAACGGAACGACTTGATTAGTGTAGTGTCAACAACGCAGCTACTGCCAGCTAGCCTACTTTAGCAGTACTGTATCATTTTAATCATTTTAGTCAATAAGATTCTTGCTACGTAAGCCTAACTTTCTGAACATTCGAGACGTGTAGTCCGCTTGTCATTCCAATTTCCTTGCATTAGCGTAGCCTTTTCTGTAGCCTGTCAACTATGTGTCTGTCTATCCCTGTTCTCTCCTCTCTGCACAGACCATACAAACGCTCCACACCGCGTGGCCGCGACCACCCTAACCTGGTGGTCCCAGCGCGTACGACCCACGTGGAGTTCCAGGTCTCCGGTAGCCTCTGGAACTGCCAATCTGCGGCCAACAAGGCAGAGTTCATCTCAGCCTATGCCTCCCTCCAGTCCCTTGACTTCTTGGCACTGACGGAAACATGGATCACCACAGATAACACTGCTACTCCTACTGCTCTCTCCTCGTCCGCCCACGTGTTCTCGCACACCCCGAGAGCTTCTGGTCAGCGGGGTGGTGGCACCGGGATCCTCATCTCTCCCAAGTGGTCTTTCTCTCTTTCTCCCCTTACCCATCTGTCTATTGCCTCCTTTGAATTCCATGCTGTCACAGTTACCAGCCCTTTCAAGCTTAACATCCTTATCATTTATCGCCCTCCAGGTTCCCTTGGAGAGTTCATCAATGAGCTTGATGCCTTGATAAGCTCCTTTCCTGAGGACGGCTCACCTCTCACAGTTCTGGGCGACTTTAACCTCCCCACGTCTACCTTTGACTCATTCCTCTCTGCCTCCTTCTTTCCACTCCTCTCCTCTTTTGACCTCACCCTCTCACCTTCCCCCTACTCACAAGGCAGGCAATACGCTTGACCTCATCTTTACTAGATGCTGTTCTTCCACTAACCTCATTGCAACTCCCCTCCAAGTCTCCGACCACTACCTTGTATCCTTTTCCCTCTCGCTCTCATCCAACACTTCCCACACTGCCCCTACTCGGATGGTATCGCGCCGTCCCAACCTTCGCTCTCTCCCCGCTACTCTCTCCTCTTCCATCCTATCTTCTCTTCCCTCTGCTCAAACTTTCTCCAACCTATCTCCTGATTCTGCCTCCTCAACCCTCCTCTCCTCCCTTACTGCATCCTTTGACTCCCTATGTCCCCTATCCTCCAGGCCGGCTCGGTCCTCCCCTCCCGCTCCGTGGCTCGACGACTCATTGCGAGCTCACAGAACAGGGCTCCGGGCAGCCGAGCGGAAATGGAGGAAAACTCGCCTCCCTGCGGACCTGGCATCCTTTCACTCCCTCCTCTCTACATTTTCCTCCTCTGTCTCTGCTGCTAAAGCCACTTTCTACCATTCTAAGTTCCAAGCATCTGCCTCTAACCCTAGGAAGCTCTTTGCCACCTTCTCCTCCCTCCTGAATCCTCCCCCCCTCCCTCCTCCCTCTCTGCAGATGACTTCGTCAACCATTTTGAAAAGAAGGTCGATGACATCCGATCCTCGTTTGCTAAGTCAAACGACACCGCTGGTTCTGCTCACACTGCCCTACCCTATGCTCTGACCTCTTTCTCCCCTCTCTCTCCAGATGAAATCTCGCGTCTTGTGACGGCCGGCCGCCCAACAACCTGCCCGCTTGACCCTATCCCCTCCTCTCTTCTCCAGACCATTTCCGGAGACCTTCTCCCTTACCTCACCTCGCTCATCAACTCATCCCTGACCGCTGGCTACGTCCCTCCCGTCTTCAAGAGAGCGAGAGTTGCACCCCTTCTGAAAAAACCTACACTCGATCCCTCCGATGTCAACAACTACAGACCAGTATCCCTTCTCTCTTTTCTCTCCAAAACTCTTGAGCGTGCCGTCCTTGGCCAGCTCTACCGCTATCTCTCTCAGAATGACCTTCTTGATCCAAACCAGTCAGGTTTCAAGACTAGTCATTCAACTGAGACTGCTCTTCTCTGTATCACGGAGGCGCTCCGCACTGCTAAAGCTAACTCTCTCTCCTCTGCTCTCATCCTTCTAGACCTATCGGCTGCCTTCGATACTGTGAACCATCAGATCCTCCTCTCCACCCTCTCCGAGTTGGGCATCTCCGGCGCGGCCCACGCTTGGATTGCGTCCTACCTGACAGGTCGCTCCTACCAGGTGGCGTGGCGAGAATCTGTCTCCTCACCACGCGCTCTCACCACTGGTGTCCCCCAGGGCTCTGTTCTAGGCCCTCTCTTATTCTCGCTATACACCAAGTCACTTGGCTCTGTCATAACCTCACATGGTCTCTCCTATCATTGCTATGCAGACGACACACAATTAATCTTCTCCTTTCCCCCTTCTGATGACCAGGTGGCGAATCGCATCTCTGCATGTCTGGCAGACATATCAGTGTGGATGACGGATCACCACCTCAAGCTGAACCTCAGCAAGACGGAGCTCCTCTTCCTCCCGGGAAGGACTGCCCGTTCCATGATCTCGCCATCACGGTTGACAACTCCATTGTGTCCTCCTCCCAGAGCGCTAAGAACCTTGGCGTGATCCTGGACAACACCCTGACGTTCTCAACTAACATCAAGGCGGTGTCCCGTTCCTGTAGGTTCATGCTCTACAACATCCGCAGAGTACGACCCTGCCTCACACAGGAAGCGGCGCAGGTCCTAATCCAGGCACTTGTCATCTCCCGTCTTGATTACTGCAACTCGCTGTTGGCTGGGCTCCTGCCTGTGCCATTAAACCCTACAACTCATCCAGAACGCCGCAGCCCGTCTGGTGTTCAACCTTCCCAAGTTCTCTCACGTCACCCCGCTCCTCCGCTCTCTCCACTGGCTTCCAGTTGAAGCTCGCATCCGCTACAAGACCATGGTGCTCGCCTACGGAGCTGTGAGGGGAACGGCACCTCAGTACCTCCAGGCTCTGATCAGGCCCTACACCCAAACAAGGGCACTGCGTTCATCCACCTCTGGCCTGCTCGCCTCCCTACCACTGAGGAAGTACAGTTCCCGCTCAGCCCAGTCAAAACTGTTCGCTGCTCTGGCCCCCAATGGTGGAACAAACTCCCTCACGACGCCAGGACAGCGGAGTCAATCACCACCTTCCGGAGACACCTGAAACCCCACCTCTTCAAGGAATACCTAGGATAGGGTAAGTAAGGGTAGGTAATCCTTCTCCCCCAACAAGATTTAGATGCAAGTGGCTGTTCCACTGGTTGTCATAAGGTGTATGCACCAATTTGTAAGTCGCTCTGGATAAGAGCGTCTGCTAAATGACTTAAATGTAAAATGTAATGTAAATGAAGCCGTGAGAAAGTTGTCCGGCTGCGGGGACCATGCGAGGGGATTTATACTAACGTTACTATCTGTACTTACTGGTGGCACAGACGCTGTTTCATCCTTTCCTACACTGAAATTACCCTTGCCTAACGATTGCATCTGAAGCTGGGCTTGTAGCACAGCTATCCTCGCCGTAAGGCGGTCGTTCTCCTGTATATTATGAGTACAGCGACTGCAATTAGAAGGCATCATGTTAATGTTACTACTTAGCTTCGGCTGTTGGAGGTCCTGACGAACCATGTCCAGATAAAACGTCCGGAGTGAAAAAGTTGAATGAAAAAAAGTTGAGTGAGGGAAAAACTAAAAATATAAATGCTAATTCAAATGTAAAAAAACGTAAAGTTGTCAGGTAGCAAAGTAAGGTTGGCAACAAAACGCACAGCAGCATGTAAACAAGTCTGCAAGTTGTGACCGGAAATGACAAGCAATCACTTGCGAAACCACCTTCAACTCTGTGTTGAGACAAACCCTCCCCGAACCCAGGCCACGCTGGGCCAAACCCTCCCCTAACCCGGACCACGCTGGGCCAAACCCTCCCCTAACCCGGACGACGCTGGGCCAAACCCTCCCCTAACCCGGACCACGCTGGGCCAAACCCTCCCCTAACCCGGACCACGCTGGGCCAAACCCTCCCCTAACCCGGACGACGCTGGGCCAAACCCTCCCCTAACCCGGACGCCGCTGGGCCAATTGTTCGTCCGGGATCAAACCAGGATCTGTAGTGGCGCCTCAAGCACTGCAGTGCCTTAGACTGCTGCGCCTCTCGGGAAACTGTCAGTACTGTAATACTATAGTAAACCATAGTATTTTTTTTAATGTAGGCATACACTCCAGTGTGTATCCTTTCCTCCTAGACTGTCTGTGTATGTGAACTGTGTTCACGACCAGCAGATCTGTGGAGGCTGTTAACCCGTTAAGAGTGCTCCTGGGGGTTTTGACTGGCCCCTTACTGAGGTAAACAAAGCTATAATCTATCCGGGTCTGCACGTCATTAATCTTAATCATTTGATTGTATAGCACGGCATTGCAAAGAAAAATATGTTTAAGGCACTGCCAAGACCCAAGGTGTGTCTGTGTTGCTTGCCTCAGCATCGCATCAGACGGTTGGTTGGTTGGTTGATTGATTGATTGGTTGGTTGGTTGGTTGATTGGTTGGTTGGTTGGGACGTCTGCAGAGAATACTGCAGCCACCAGCGCTGCCGCATTAGTTTGGAGCAGCTCAAATACACTCCACTTGAGCTCCAATTGTTCCCAAATAAATGTGCTTACATCGGGTCAAACAAAACATGAGCAACCAGACCAAAACAAAACACAAACTGACTGTACGTGTAGTAAGGTCTCCGTCAACATACACAATATTTACAGAAGTACGTAGACACCCCTTCAAATTTGTGGATTCGGCTATTTCAGGCCACACAGGTGTATAACATAGAGCAAACGGCCATGCAATCTCCATAGACAAACATTTGCAGTAGTATGGCCTTACTGAAGCGCTCAGTGACATTCAACGTGGCACCATCACAGGATGCCACCTTTCCAACAAGTCAGTGTGTCAAATTTCAGCCCTGCTAGAGCAGTCCCGGTCAACTGTGAGTGCTGTTATTGTGAAGTGAAAACATCTAGGAGCAACAACGACTGAGTTGTGAAGTGGTAGGCCACAGAACAGAATCGCCGAGTGCTGAAGCACGTAAACGTGTAAAAAACATCTGTCCTCGGTTGCAACACTCACTACCGAGTTCCAAACTGCCTCTGGAAGCAACGTCAGCACAAAAAACTTTTCGTCGGGAGCATCATGAAATGAGTTTCCATGGCCGAGCAGCCACAAACAAGCCTAAGATCACCATGCACAATGCCAAGCATCGGCTGGAGTGGTGTAAAGCTTGCCACCGTTGGACTCTGGAGGAGTGGAAACGCGTTCTCTAGAGTGATGTATCACGCTTCACCATCCGACAGTCCGACAGACGAATCTGGGTTTGCTGGATGCCAGGAGACTAGTGGTAACCCTATTGGTTCTATTGAGACTAGTGGTAACCCTATTGGTTCTATTGAGACTAGTGGTAACCCTATTGGTTCTATTGAGACTAGTGGTAACCCTATTGGTTCTATTGAAACTAGTAGTAACCCTATTGGTTCCATTGAGACTAGTGGTAACCCTATTGGTTCTATGGGGACTAGTGGTAACCCTATTGGTTCCATTGAGACTAGTGGTAACCCTATTGGTTCTGTTGAGACTAGTGTTAACCCTATTGGTTCTATTGAGACTAGTGGTAACCCTATTGGTTCTATTGAGACTAGTGGTAACCCTATTGGTTCTATTGAGACTAGTGGTAACCCTATTGGTTCTATTGAGACTAGTTGTAACCCTATTGGTTCTATTGAGACTAGTGGTAACCCTATTGGTTCTATGGAGATTAGTGGTAACCCTATTGGTTCTATTGAAACTAGTGGTAACCTTATTGGTTCTATTGAGACTAATGGTAACCCTATTGGTTCTATGGAGATTAGTGGTAACCCTATTGGTTCTATTGAAACTAGTGGTAACCTTATTGGTTCTATTGAGACTAATGGTAACCCTATTGGTTCTATTGAGACTAGTGGTAACCCTATTGGTTCTATTGAGACTAGTGGTAACCCTATTGGTTCTATTGAAACTAGTGGTAACCCTATTGGTTCTATTGAGACTAGTGGTAACCCTATTGGTTCTATTGAGACTAGTGGTAACCCTATTGGTTCTATTGAAACTAGTGGTAACCCTATTGGTTCTATTGAAACTAGTGGTAACCCTATTGGTTCTATTGAGACTAGTGGTAACCCTATTGGTTCTATTGAGACTAGTGGTAACCCTATTGGTTCTATTGAGACTAGTGGTAACCCTATTGGTTCCATTGAGACTAGTGGTAACCCTATTGGTTCTATTGAGACTAGTGGTAACCCTATTGGTTCCATTGAAACTAGTGGTAACCCTATTGGTTCTATTGAGACTAGTGGTAACCCTATTGGTTCTATTGAGACTAGTGGTAACCCTATTGGTTCTATGGGGACTAGTGGTAACCCTATTGGTTCTATTGAGACTAGTGGTAACCCTATTGGTTCTATTGAGACTAGTGGTAACCCTATTGGTTCTATTGAGACTAGTGGTAACCCTATTGGTTCTATTGAGACTAGTGGTAACCCTATTGGTTCTATTGAGACTAGTGGTAACCCTATTGGTTCTATTGAGACTAGTGGTAACCCTATTGGTTCTATTGAGACTAGTGGTAACCCTATTGGTTCACATTAAGGGGACTTTACTTGATCCAACATCCTCCCTACAACATAGAGCAGCTATTTCGCTCCAGACAATGCACTATAGAACAGACAGGAATTACAAAGCTTACAGTATTGAAAGAACTACAGCCATTTACAGGATGTACTCTATTCAAGGTGTTGCTACCATAGAGATCCTATAAATAATAGTTATACCTGTAATTATATGGATGCTACCTGCATCTATCATATTGGGCTTGACGTGACATTTGCCACTTTGTTTTCAAATGTATGAATTTTCTTTTGCGAATTTATTCAGGATGTTGTTTCCTGCTCTATTGTGTTTTCACATAGGGTGGGAACCTGGGAGAGTTTGAGTCTCCTGTGGAACTCCTCTCTGTCAGGGCCTGCTGCTGCTTGTTGTGGCAGCACCACTGACTGAACTGAACGTGGTGCGTGGTTAATCTAATCTGTCTATTATGATGGGGCCTCAGATGTGAAAAAGGATGCCCCTGACTTGGTGTTCTAATGATTCTGAAATTCTGGAGTTAATGTTCCGTGTTCTCAGTTTAGTTCAGCCGACTGGGACTGAGACAATGCCTTCATTTAGATGGTGAACCAAACACTCGGGTGATATTTGTTGCATATCAAGAATTGTGAACACAAACAAGTCATATAACATATTGAAACACATGAACAAGCATGTAATTAATGATGCTGGTTTGGGGGAGAGGAAGGGGGAGGTAAAGGGTAAATCTGTGACTTTTAAATCAATGATACAGTATATAGACATCAGGGAGGTTGGTAGCACCTTAATTGGGGAGGACAGTCTTGGGGTAATGGCTGGAGTGGTATAAAAAACATCCAACACATGGGATCCCTGTGTTTGATTCCATTCCATTAGCTCCTTTCCAGCCATTGTTAGGAGCCGTCCTCACTTCAGCAACCACTACTTTTGAAGAATATTGAGGGCCTTCAGGAAGTGTTCCGACCCTCCACACTTTGTTATATTACAGGCTACTTCTAAAAGGTATCAAATGTATTACATTTCCTCATCAACCTACACACAATACTCCATAATGACAAAGCAAAAATAAAAGACATTAGCAAAAAAAACATTTTTTTGCTTTTTTTTTTTTTTGCTAATTTATTTTAAAAATAAAAAAATAAAACGGAAATATCACATCAATATTCAGACCCTTTACTCAGCACCTTACAGCCTCAAGTCTTCTTGGGTAGCAATTACAGCCTCAAGTCTTCTTGGGTAGGACACTACAAGCTTGGCACACATGTATTTGGGGACCTTCTCCCATTTTCCTCTGGAGATCCTCTCAAGCTCTGTCAGGTTGGATGGGGAGCTTCTCCCATTCTTCTCTGCAGATCCTCTCAAGCTCTGTCAGGTTGGATGGGGAGTTTCTCCCATTCTTCTCTGCAGATCCTCTCAAGCTCTGTCAGGTTGGATGGGGAGCTTCTCCCATTTTCCTCTGGAGATCCTCTCAAGCTCTGTCAGGTTGGATGGGGAGCTTCTCCCATTCTTCTCTGCAGATCCTCTCAAGCTCTGTCAGGTTGGATGGGGAGCTTCTCCCATTCTTCTCTGCAGATCCTCTCAAGCTCTGTCAGGTTGGATGGGGAGCTTCTCCCATTTTCCTCTGGAGATCCTCTCAAGCTCTGTCAGGTTGGATGGGGAGCTTCTCCCATTCTTCTCTGCAGATCCTCTCAAGCTCTGTCAGGTTGGATGGGGAGCTTCTCCCATTCTTCTCTGCAGATCCTCTCAAGCTCTGTCAGGTTGGATGGGGAGTTTCTCCCATTTTCCTCTGGAGATCCTCTCAAGCTGTCAGGTTGGATGGGGACCTTCTCCCATTTTCCTCTGCAGATCCTCTCAAGCTCTGTCAGGTTGGATGGGGAGTTTTTCCCATTCTTCTCTGCAGATCCTCTCAAGCTCTGTCAGGTTGGATGGGGAGTTTCTCCCATTTTCCTCTGGAGATCCTCTCAAGCTCTGTCAGGTTGGATGGGGACCTTCTCCCATTTTCCTCTGCAGATCCTCTCAAGCTCTGTCAGGTTGGATGGGGAGTTTCTCCCATTTTCCTCTGGAGATCCTCTCAAGCTCTGTCAGGTTGGATGGGGAGTTTCTCCCATTCTTCTCTGCAGATCCTCTCAAGCTCTGTCAGGTTGGATGGAGAGTTTCTCCCATTCTTCTCTGCAGATCCTCTCAAGCTCTGTCAGGTTGGATGGGGAGCGTTGCTGCACAGCTATTTTCAGGACCCTCCAGAGATGTATTTTTATTTAATTTCTTTACCCTTTATTTAACTTGGCAAGTCAGTTAAGAACACATTATTATTTACAATGACAGCCAACCCCGGCCAAACCCTCCCCTAAACCCATCCTATGGGACTCTCAATCACGGCCGGTTGTGATACAGCCCGGGATCGAACCAGGGTCTGTAGTGATGCCTCTAGCACTGCAATGCAGTGCCATAGACCACTGCGCCACTCGGGACCGATGTTTGATCGGGTTCAAGTCCAGGCTCTAGCTGGACCACTCAAGGACATTCAGAGACGTCCCGAAGCCACTCCTGCATTGTCTTGGCTGTGTGCTTAGGATTGTTGTCCTGTTGAAAGGTGAACCTTTGCCCCAGTCTGAGGTCCTGATTACTCTGGAGCAGGAGTTGCTCCGTTCATCTTTCTCTCGAGGAGAGGCTTCCATCTGTTCACTCTACCATAAAGGCCTGATTGGTGGAGTGCTGCAGAGA
This sequence comes from Oncorhynchus keta, assembly GCF_023373465.1. NCBI lineage: Eukaryota > Metazoa > Chordata > Actinopteri > Salmoniformes > Salmonidae > Oncorhynchus > Oncorhynchus keta. The sequence goes on from NC_068431.1 coordinate 5,879,208, forward strand.
TGGTTATCCTTCTGGAAGGTTCTCACCCTCTACCATGAAGGCCTGATTGGTGGAGTGGCTTCCATCTGTTCACTCTACTATAAAGGCCTGATTGGTGGAGTGCTGCAGAGATGGTTATCCTTCTGGAAGGTTCTCCCACTCTACTATAAAGGCCTGATTGGTGGAGAGGCTTCCATCTGTTCACTCTACCATAAAGGCCTGATTGGTGGAGTGGCTTCCATCTGTTCACTCTACTATAAAGGCCTGATTGGTGGAGTGGCTTCCATCTGTTCACTCTACTATAAAGGCCTGATTGGTGGAGTGGCTTCCATCTGTTCACTCTACTATAAAGGCCTGATTGGTGGAGTGGCTTCCATCTGTTCACTCTACTATAAAGGCCTGATTGGTGGAGTGGCTTCCATCTGTTCACTCTACTATAAAGGCCTGATTGTTGGAGTGGCTTCCATCTGTTCACTCTACTATAAAGGCCTGATTGTTGGAGTGCTGCAGAGATGGTTATCCTTCTGGAAGGTTCTCACCCTCTACTATAAAGGCCTGATTGTTGGAGTGCTGCAGAGATGGTTATCCTTCTGGAAGGTTCTCACCCTCTACCATTAAGGCCTGATTGGTGGAGTGGCTTCCATCTGTTCACTCTACTATAAAGGCCTGATTGGTGGAGTGCTGCAGAGATGGTTGTCCTTCTGGAAGGTTCAATCTCCACGGTGGAACTCTAGAACTCTGTCAGAGTGACTATCGGGCTCTTGGTCACCTCCCTGACCAAGGCCCTTCTCCCCCGATTACTCAGTTTGGCCGGGCGGCCAGCTCTAGGAAGAGTCTTGGTGGTTCCAAACTTCTTCCATTTAAGAAAGATGGAGGCCACTGTTCTTGGGGACCTCTAATGCTGCAGAAATGTTTTGGTACCCTTCTCTATAATCTGTGCCTTGACACCTTGACACAATCATGTCTCGGGCCTCTACGGACAATTCCTTCAACCTGATGGCTTGGTTTTTGCTCTGACATGCACTGTCAACTGTGGGACCTTATATAGACAGGTGTGTGCCTTTCCAAATCATGTCCAATCAATTGAATTTACCACAGGTGGACTCCAATCAAGTTGTCGAAACATCTCAAGGATGATCAATGGAAACAGGATGCACCTGAGCTCAATTTTGAGTCTCATAGCAAAGGGTCTGAATACTTAAGTAAATAAGGTATTTCTGTTTTTATTTTTAATAAATTGGCCCAAAAAAAATTACAACCGGTTTTCACTTTATTATTGGGTACTATGTATATATTGCTCAGTTTAATTGTTTTTGTTTTTATAATAAGGCTGTAACGTAAACAAAATGTGGAAAAAGGCAAATGGTCTGTATACTTTTCCGAAAGGCACTAACTAATGCTTCATGAGCTTAGGTCAACTGTCATACCCCATTAGAACCCACAAAACAAGCTTATTCTAATCCATTGTTTGTAAACAATGTCATTGTTAATGAACACTTAGCTACAAATCATAAAACTATCCAGCTCCATCCCTCAGCTATGTAACAAATTTAGTGGCGGGGTGGCTGCTTTGTTGTTGTTTTTAAAATCACAGAATGCCCCTTTAATGACACATCTTCCCAGTAGAAGAAGATGTCTGCCAATATTTATCAGCACCTTCTTTTTGACACGATCTCATTGAAAGTCTCATTGAATTCATTCGTTAGTAAAAAAAAAAAAAAAAAAGGTTGAATTTCTCTGATATATACTCATTACATTGCATGGGCATGATTTATTAGTGTGAGTGTTTGTGCTAATCCAGGTGCCTTGCAGGACTCAGAGACAGAGATGGAGAGCAGAGATATGGGCTTGGAGTCGGCTACAACCATGGAAATTCCCAACCATGAGAGTGAGCATTCTTTAACCACACCTTGAGGATTAGGCTATTCTATAAAAGAAGGGGAAAGAAGGGACAAGAAGAGGAGGGGAAAAAGTTGAGGACTTTATTGTTTCAGTAAAGAGCTCAGGGAGGAGCTCAGGGAGGGGCTTAGGCAGGGTTGCTAGGTAACGGTGTTAAGTGAGGAGAGGCTGGAGGGCACATTGGTTAATCCTCTCTGTGCAACCAATTTAAGAATCTCACTTCCTCCCACCTGCACCCTTCTTAACTCCCTCACCTTCTTACCGTATTTAATATATAATAATAATATATAATAATATAATAATATAATAATAATATATAATATTTCTCGCCCTCACCCCTCTTAACTCCCTCACCTTCTTACCGTATATCTAGCCCTCACCCCTCTTAACTCCCTCACCTTCTTACCGTATTTCTAGCCCTCACCCCTCTAACTCCCTCACCTTCTTACCGTATTTCTAGCCCTCACCCTTCTTAACTCCCTCACCTTCTTACCATATCTCGTATATCATATTCCTCACCCCTCTTAACCCCCTCACTTTCTTACCGTATATCTAGCCGTCACCCCTCGTACCCCCTCAACCCCACTCAACTCACTGCTTACTGAACCTTCTCCTCACTCACCCCACCCCATCCTCACATCCCATTCATCATCAATCCCCCCCCCCACCCTCCTCTCACCTCCCCTTCATCATCAGCCCTCTTGCTTCCTTCCCCTCACACAGTATTAGCCTTCAGCAGTGGAGGAATCATAGAGAAACCCTAATTGTGTCCCAGTCTCCAAAGCAGTGTAGGCTGAGCCAGCCCTTCTCCCTCCCTCCACTAACTTGTCCCTGGACTGGGACTCACCAGCAGATCATCTCTCTTCCTGAGTTTTCTGTCTGTTATGAAATGTATATTTGTATTCATTCCTGCAACAATGTACAGTACCGGTCCAAATGTTTGGACACACCTACTCATTCAAGGGTTTTTCTGTATTTTTACTATTTTCTACATTGTAGAATAATAGTGAAGACGTCAAAAAAATTAAATAACACACATGGAATTATGTAGTAACCAAGAAACGTGTTAAAGAAATCCAAAATATATTTTAGATTTGAGTGTCTTCAAAGTAGACAGCCCTTTGCATAGATGACAGCTTTGCACACACTTGGCATTCTCTCAACTAGCTTCATGGGGTAGTCACCTGGAATGCATTTCAATTAACAAGGTGTGCCTTGTTAAAAGTTCATTTGTGGAATTTCTTTCCTTCTTAATGTGTTTGAGCCAATCAGAGGTGTTGTGACAAGGTAGGGGTGGCATATAGAATATATGTATTCACTATTATTATACAATATAGAAAATAGTAAAAAATTAAGAAACAATTAATATTTATATACACGGTTGAAGTTGGACGTTTACATACACCTTACCCAAATACATTTAAACTCAGTATTTCACAATTCCTGAAATTAAATCAGAGTAAAAATTCCCTGTCTTAGGTCAGATAGGATCACCACTTTATTTAAAGAAAAGAATGTGAGATGTCAGAAAAATAGTAGAGAATTATTTCTTTCAGCTTTTATTTCTTTCATCACATTCCCAGTGTTTCAGAAGTTTACATACACTCAATTAGTATTTGTTAGCATTGCCTTTAAATAGTTTAACCTGGGTCAAACGTTTCGGGTAGCCGAAAGGCACCCACACAACCTGATGCTGCCACCCCCCGTGCTTCACGGTTGGGATGCTGTTCTTCGGCTTGCAAGTCTCCCCCTTTTTCCTCCAAACATAGCAATGGTCATTATGGCCAAACAGTTCTATTTTTGTTTCATCAGACTAGAGGACATTTCTCCAAAAAGTACCATCCTTGTCCCCATGTGCAGTTACAAACCGTAGTCTGGCTTTTTTGTGGCTTCTTCCTTGCTGAGCGGCCTTTCAGGTTATGTCGATATAGGACTTGTTTTACTGTGGATATAGATACGTTCGTACCTGTTTCCTCCAGCATCTTCACAAGGTCCTTTGCTGTTGTTCTGGGATTGATTTGCACTTTTCACACCAAAGTACGTTCATCTCTAGGAGACAGAACGTGTCTACTTCCTGAGCGGTATGACGGCTGCGTGGTCCCATGGTGTTTATACTTGCGTACTATTGTTTGTACAGATCAACGTGGTACCTTCAGGCGTTTGGAAATGGCTCCCAAAGACTTGTGGAGGTCTACAATTATTTTTCTGAGGTCTTGGCTTATTTCTTTTTATTTTCCCATGATGTCAAGCAAAGAGGCACTGCGTTTGAAGGTAGGACTTGAAATACATCCACAGGTACACCTCCAATTAAATTATATCAATTAGCCTATCAGAAGCTTCTAAAGCCATGACACCATTTTCTGGAATTTTCCAAGCTGTTTAAAGGCACAGTCAACTTAGTGTATGTAAACTTCTGACCCACTGGAATTGTGATACAGTGAATTTATAAGTGAAATAATCTGTCTGTAAACAATTTTTGGAAAAATAACTTGTGTCATGCACAAAGTAGATGTTCTAACCAACTTGCCAAAATTATAGTTTGCTAACAAGAAATTTGTGGAGTTGTTGAAAAACGAGTTTTAATGACTCCAGCCTAAGTGTGTGCAAACTTCCGAATTCAACTGTATATATAGCCTTTGAGCTTATATGTATTAAGAGACAGAGGTCTCTTTAACAAATGTGGCCTTTATATACAACATAAATATACACATTGTACCCAAATATATACACATTGAAATGCAAAAGCACAGTCATGGAAATCACAACCAAATAATCACAAATCTCCCAGAACAAGTGTTACATTCCTGGAATAGCCTGCATTTCTCAGAACAAGAATAGACTGATGAGTTTCAGAAGAAAGTTCTTTGTGTCTGGCCATTTTGAGCTTGTAATCGAACCCACAAATGCTGACGCTCCAGATACTCAACTAGTCTAAAGAAGGCCAGTTTTATTGCTTCTTTAATCAGGACAACAGTTTTCAGATGTGCTAACATAATTGCAAAATGGTTTTTCTAATGATCAATTAGCCTTTTAAATTGATAAACTTGGATTAGCTAACACAACGTGCCATTGGAACACAGGAGTGATGGTTGCTGATAATGGACCTCTGTACCTCTATGTAGATAGTCCTTAAACAATGATCTGTTTTCAGCTACAATAGTCATTTACAACATTAACAATGTCTACACTGTATTTCTAATCAATTTGATGTTATTTTAATGGACAAAAAAATTAGCTTTTCTTTCAAAAACAATAACATTTCTAAGTGACCACAAAACTTTTGAACGGTTGTGTGTATATATCTCTACAACGGACGCACATATAAAAGAGAATTGGAGTTTTGATGTCTAATATTTGATCCCTTAATGCAGGGTCTAGATGACATCCTGTTAAGGCACCTACCTACCTACCGCCTCAGGAAGTGATTACACACCAACTGTTTTCTTTTTATTTATTTTTATTTATTTTTTTAAAGGTGTGGGGGCAGTCCTAATAATTATGTTAAAATGTCTTTGGACGGGTTAAAGATAGAAATGAAATATAAATGAGAGAGGAAAGATAGAGGACAGAGTGTGCTGAAATAGTGTCGGATTCGCACCCATGTATATCTGTTCAGACTGATAGACCACCCCTAGGCAACATTCCTAGAAATGAGTGGAAGTACAGTTAACTGGGAGGTGTCCGGTCAAAAATGATTATAATGGACTGAGTCCCATGTGGCTCTGGTCCAAGGTAGTGCATTATATAGGGTACCATTGGGGTCACCGTACTGTACTGTGGCTCCTGTATGTAGAATCCTCTGCTGACTCAGAATCAGTTTATTGAAGTCAATTCAAAATGTTGTGGGACCAGTGAATGTCAAACTCATAGGCTACATGAAAATGAACTAGGACGAAAACAATGAACAAAGTCAAGGTCAGTCACCTGTCTGCGGTTTTTATACTTGTTTTTGGATACGAGTTGTTCCTGCCAAAACCAATACCTGGATTCAGACACTATGCACAGGGTTTTCTGTCTTTATTTTTTACACATGGGTTAACCACTTGATAAGTGTGTGGTCACTGGCCTTGCATAGATGTGATGCAACTAACCGTGGAGCTTTTTCCTCTACTAAAACCTCCCCGGCTTTACAGAGTCATACGGATCGCTTAAAGGTCCCTTGTAGCCATTTTTTTTAATCAATATCAAATCATTCCTGGGTAACAATTAAGTACCTTACTGTAATAGTTTTCCATTAAAATTGACAAGAATACAATTTCTCAAGGAAGAATTTTACTTGGACTGTCTGGGAGTGGTCTGAGTGGGGAGGGGGAAACTGAAAACTAGCTGTTATTGACAGAGAGGTTTGGAACTCTTTGCTATTGGCAGAGAGGTTTGGAACTCTTTCTTATTGGTCTATAAACTAATTTACCGCCTGGTGTTGTCACCAGGCAATCCGAAACTCCCACCCATGCAAACAGGCTGATTAGAATGTCCTGTGCTAGATTGTATTTTCAACAAGCAACTATCAGGAAATAACATTTATCTTTTTTTTTTTTGTACAATAGTTTCATCAACAAATATGATATAAAACATAGCATTTTGTGGAAAAAAAATCATTTTGACTGCACTGGGCCTTTAAAAAAAAAAGTGTCTGAAAACAAAATCTTTCAGTTTGTTGCTCAATCGCTTAGCAACAGATGATTCCAAATCCTCATCCCTTAAACACCTCCAACACGCCTGCCCACACACACACACACACACACACACACGCACACACTTACAGTGTTTTACAGTTCTCACGTGTAAGCCTATGTGTTAGCTCACATGCATACCAACATTTGTACCAATATACACTAGCCTACTGGGCATGTCCTCACATGGACTAAGGAGGGACCGTTTCCACAACTCCATTCACAGCTAAGGCCTTACCCCCATTGCCGTGCTCTTATCCTCTCTAGCTAAGGATACAGCGCTGCAGTGCAGACCTCCCAAGGAGCTGATCCACAGAGGCTGGTAGTATGCGAATAGGGCCCCAATTAGGGCCCTGCTCATGGGAAGAGTGTCTTCCCTCGGGGCCTCTCTCTGGCTTAAGCCTGGCTGGGCTGGGAAAAAGACAATCCTTGCTACGCTCCTTTGTGTGTGTGTGTGTGTGTGTGTGTGTGTGTGTGTGTGTGTGTGTGTGTGTGTGTGTGTGTGTGTGTGTGTGTGTGTGTGTGTGTGTGTGTGTGTGTGTGTGTGTGTGTGTGTGTGTGTGTGTGTGTGTGTGTGTGCCTAGGGATGTAGTGTGTGTGCCTAGGGATCTAATGTGTGTGTGTGATTGGTATGCGTTTTGTGTTTCAGCAACCATTTAATTACTTAGAGTTTTTGTCGGACAGCTTTTGGACTGTCGACAGGTCATACTGCTTACTGCTGTCTGTCTGGGTCTGTTTACATGGTGGACTTTTAGATTGGAATACCAAGACAGAGTTAGCTACTCAGGCGTGTGTGTGTGTGTGTGGTCGCGTACAAAATTCTAAAGATGTCTTTGTGATATCTTGTCCAATACAGAGTATAGACTATCTCTATTTTTTATTGAGAACATGATTCAATCCATAGCGCTAAAGATCCACGATTGACATTTAGAGACAATGTTCCCGCGTTAGCAGAGACTGTATTCACGGTAAATGCTGCATGTGTCGTCTCATATGGAAATGACTTTGACATTTTTAATCGCGATGTCACTTCCAGGAAATGGATTGAATGGAACCCTTAAGGCTGCATGTTTCCCCTCTGAAACAGAGTTTGAAACAATTCCTGCATATTTTTATTTGACCTGCCTGTTCAGGGGCAGAACAACAGATTTGTACCTTGTCAGCTCGGGGATTCGAACTTGCAACCTTCCGGTTACTAGTCCAACGCGCTATCCACTAGGCTACGCTGCCGCCTCGGCAGGGTAACATTTTGTGACGTTTGTTTTGGTCTTTGGCAAGTTTTTTTGCGGCTGTTCGCGCACACAAAACAAATTCTCGAGGCAAGCCGAAATTTGGTAGCCAAAGTCTACGCCCCTTCGTCAGTGATTGGTCAACAGTAAGGATTCTTCAACATGTTTGCTGTCATTCAACGATAGACGAATCCATTTTCATGCACATTTTTTTCACTTAAGAAATACTGCACCAAACATCGTAGTTCGATGTAAAAAAAAACAGAGATTTCTTGAATGATCTTATTAATTCAGACTAGTTTGAGGAAGTGTATATTGGCTCTGACCTCTCAAGAGGGACAAACAGTACTATTGCTGCGTTTTTCAAGGGAAGGTCTTTTAAGGGTGTATGTGAAGTCACAGACATTCACTTTGCCTGCTAGGAGCAAAACCAAACCTAGTATGCAGAGTTCTGCTGGGAACAAACCAAACCTAGTATGCAGAGTTCTACTGGGACCAAACCAAACCTAGTATGCAGAGTTCTACTGGGACCAAACCAAACCTAGTATGCAGAGTTCTACTGGGACCAAACCAAACCTAGTATGCAGAGTTCTACTGAGACCAAACCAAACCTAGTATGCAGAGTTCTACTGGGACCAAACCAAACCTAGTATGCAGAGTTCTACTGAGACCAAACCAAACCTAGTATGCAGAGTTCTACTGGGACCAAACCAAACCTAGTATGCAGAGTTCTACTGAGACCAAACCAAACCTAGTATGCAGAGTTCTACTGAGACCAAACCAAACCTAGTATGCAGAGTTCTACTGGGACCAAACCAAACCTAGTATGCAGAGTTCTGCTAGGAGCAAACCAAACCTAGTATGCAGAGTTCTACTGGGACCAAACCAAACCTAGTATGCAGAGTTCTACTGAGACCAAACCAAACCTAGTATGCAGAGTTCTACTGGGACCAAACCAAACCTAGTATGCAGAGTTCTACTGAGACCAAACCAAACCTAGTATGCAGAGTTCTACTGGGACCAAACCAAACCTAGTATGCAGAGTTCTACTGGGACCAAACCAAACCTAGTATGCAGAGTTCTACTGGGACCAAACCAAACCTAGTATGCAGAGTTCTACTGAGACCAAACCAAACCTAGTATGCAGAGTTCTGCTGGGACCAAACCAAACCTAGTATGCAGAGTTCTACTGAGACCAAACCAAACCTAGTATGCAGAGTTCTACTGAGACCAAACCAAACCTAGTATGCAGAGTTCTACTGGGACCAAACCAAACCTAGTATGCAGAGTTCTACTGGGACCAAACCAAACCTAGTATGCAGAGTTCTACTGAGACCAAACCAAACCTAGTATGCAGAGTTCTACTGGGACCAAACCAAACCTAGTATGCAGAGTTCTGCTAGGACCAAACCAAACCTAGTATGCAGAGTTCTGCTAGGAACAAACCAAACCTAGTATGCAGAGTTCTACTGAGACCAAACCAAACCTAGTATGCAGAGTTCTACTGGGACCAAACCAAACCTAGTATGCAGAGTTCTACTGGGACCAAACCAAACCTAGTATGCAGAGTTCTACTGGGAACAAACCAAACCTAGTATGCAGAGTTCTGCTAGGACCAAACCAAACCTAGTATGCAGAGTTCTACTGGGAACAAACCAAACCTAGTATGCAGAGTTCTACTGAGACCAAACCAAACCTAGTATGCAGAGTTCTACTGAGACCAAACCAAACCTAGTATGCAGAGTTCTACTGGGACCAAACCAAACCTAGTATGCAGAGTTCTACTGAGACCAAACCAAACCTAGTATGCAGAGTTCTACTGGGACCAAACCAAACCTAGTATGCAGAGTTCTACTGGGAACAAACCAACCCTAGTATGCAGAGTTCTGCTAGGACCAAACCAAACCTAGTATGCAGAGTTCTGCTAGGAACAAACCAAACCTAGTATGCAGAGTTCTACTGGGACCAAACCAAACCTAGTATGCAGAGTTCTACTGGGACCAAACCAAACCTAGTATGCAGAGTTCTACTGGGACCAAACCAAACCTAGTATGCAGAGTTCTACTGGGAACAAACCAACCCTAGTATGCAGAGTTCTGCTAGGACCAAACCAAACCTAGTATGCAGAGTTCTGCTAGGAACAAACCAAACCTAGTATGCAGAGTTCTACTGGGACCAAACCAAACCTAGTATGCAGAGTTCTACTGGGACCAAACCAAACCTAGTATGCAGAGTTCTACTGGGAACAAACCAAACCTAGTATGCAGAGTTCTGCTAGGACCAAACCAAACCTAGTATGCAGAGTTCTACTGGGAACAAACCAAACCTAGTATGCAGAGTTCTACTGAGACCAAACCAAACCTAGTATGCAGAGTTCTACTGGGACCAAACCAAACCTAGTATGCAGAGTTCTGCTAGGACCAAACCAAACCTAGTATGCAGAGTTCTACTGAGACCAAACCAAACCTAGTATGCAGAGTTCTGCTAGGACCAAACCAAACCTAGTATGCCGAGTTCTGCTAGGAGCAAACCAAACCTAGTATGCAGAGTTCTGCTAGGACCAAACCAAACCTAGTATGCAGAGTTCTACTGAGACCAAACCAAACCTAGTATGCAGAGTTCTGCTAGGACCAAACCAAACCTAGTATGCAGAGTTCTGCTAGGAGCAAACCAAACCTAGTATGCAGAGTTCTGCTAGGACCAAACCAAACCTAGTATGCAGAGTTCTGCTAGGAACAAACCAAACCTAGTATGCAGAGTTCTGCTAGGAGCAAACCAAACCTAGTATGCAGAGTTCTACTGGGACCAAACCAAACCTAGTATGCAGAGTTCTACTGGGAACAAACCAAACCTAGTATGCAGAGTTCTACTGGGAACAAACCAAACCTAGTATGCAGAGTTCTACTGAGACCAAACCAAACCTAGTATGCAGAGTTCTACTCGGAGCAAACCAAACCTAGTATGCAGAGTTCTACTGAGACCAAACCAAACCTAGTATGCAGAGTTCTACTGAGACCAAACCAAACCTAGTATGCAGAGTTCTACTGAGACCAAACCAAACCTAGTATGCAGAGTTCTACTGGGACCAAACCAAACCTAGTATGCAGAGTTCTACTGGGACCAAACCAAACCTAGTATGCAGAGTTCTACTGGGACCAAACCAAACCTAGTATGCAGAGTTCTACTGGGACCAAACCAAACCTAGTATGCAGAGTTCTACTGAGACCAAACCAAACCTAGTATGCAGAGTTCTACTGGGACCAAACCAAACCTAGTATGCAGAGTTCTGCTGGGACCAAACCAAACCTAGTATGCAGAGTTCTACTGAGACCAAACCAAACCTAGTATGCAGAGTTCTGCTGGGACCAAACCAAACCTAGTATGCAGAGTTCTACTGGGACCAAACCAAACCTAGTATGCAGAGTTCTACTGGGACCAAACCAAACCTAGTATGCAGAGTTCTACTGGGACCAAACCAAACCTAGTATGCAGAGTTCTACTGGGACCAAACCAAACCTAGTATGCAGAGTTCTACTGGGACCAAACCAAACCTAGTATGCAGAGTTCTGCTAGGAGCAAACCAAACCTAGTATGCAGAGTTCTGCTAGGAGCAAACCAAACCTAGTATGCAGAGTTCTGCTAGGAGCAAAACCAACCTCATTGCACCAGCCGGACTCAATAGAACCAGCCCGGGAGGGAGGCAGCCACTCTCATCCCCCCCAACCAAAGGGCCTGTGGATCACCTGTCTGTCTCTGTATCTCAGCCTCAAATCAAGACCCTAGCTCTAGTAGCCCTTATTACTGCACGGGATAACAGCAGTAACACACAATACACATTTCAAACAGCACCCTACACGCTCCAAACAGCACCCTACACACTATGGGTCCTGATCAAAAGTAGTTCCCTATAAAGGAAATAGGGTGTTATTCTGGACACAGTCACAGTAACACACAGGCCAGGGCTGCTCATTAGGCCTTGGCAGCACAGGGAAGGAAATCAATGTGGAAAAGAAAAAAAAAAGTAATCCCGAGGTAGCTTGTAAATTCACTGGAATGCAGCGGCAGCCAATGAGTGGAGAGGAGGCAGAGCCACAGGGGGAGGGGCCGGCGGTGAGCAATAATGATGCTAATGCAGCCAATTACAAGAAGTCCAACTGGCCCTCTCGTTCCCTCCACCATGTCAGAGGCTGTATTTATCCAGCAATAAAAGAGATATGATCGTAGGTGCCAAGCGAGGCTTTTTCTCTACACATTGGGTTGATTTGTACTGTGTGTATAAGCACTTCTAGGCAAACAGTACTACTGTTATATTACATGTGTATTTAAAACAGTACTTCGAGGACAAATTAAATGTGTATTTTAAAACAGTACTACTGTTACATTACATGTGTATTTAAATCAGTACTACAGTTACATGTGTATTTAAAACAGTACTATGGTTACATGTGTATTTAAAACAGTGCTACTGCTCGGCATTTAACACCATAGTGCCCTCCAAGCTCGTCATCAAGCTCGAGACCCTGGGTCTCGACCCCGCCCTGTGCAACTGGGTACTGGACTTCCTTACGGGCCGCCCCCAGGTGGTGAGGGTAGGCAACAACATCTCCACCCCGCTGATCCTCAACACTGGGGCCCCACAAGGGTGCGTTCTGAGCCCTCTCCTGTACTCCACGACTGCGTGGCCACGCACGACTCCAACTCAATCATCAAGTTTGCGGACGACACAACAGTGGTAGGCTTGATTACCAACAACGACGAGACGGCCTACAGGGAGGAGGTGAGGGCCCTCGGAGTGTGGTGTCAGGAAAATAACCTCACACTCAACGTCAACAAAACTAAGGAGATGATTGTGGACTTCAGGAAACAGCAGAGAGAACACCCCCCTATCCACATCGATGGAACAGTAGTGGAGAGGGTAGTAAGTTTTAAGTTCCTCGGCGTACACATCATAGACAAACTGAATTGGTCCACCCACACAGACAGCATCGTGAAGAAGGCGCAGCAGGGCCTCTTCAACCTCAGGAGGCTGAAGAAATTCGGCTTGTCACCAAAAGCACTCACAAACTTCTACAGATGCACAATCGAGAGCATCCTGTCGGGCTGTATCACCGCCTGGTACGGCAACTGCTCCGCCCACAACCGTAAGGCTCTCCAGAGGGTAGTGAGGTCTGTACAACGCATCACCGGGGGCAAACTACCTGCCCTCCAGGACACCTACACCACCCGATGTCACAGGAAGGCCATAAAGATCATCAAGGACAGCAACCACCTGAGCCACTGCCTGTTCACCCCGTTATCATCCAGAAGGCGAGGTCAGTACAGGTGCATCAAAGCTGGGACCAAGAGACTGAAAAACAGCTTCTATCTCAAGGCCATCAGACTGTTAAACAGCCACCACTAACATTGAGTGGCTGCTGCCAACACACTGACTCAACTCCAGCCACTTTAATAATGGGAATTGATGGAAAATTATGTAAAATATATCACTAGCCACTTTAAACAATGCTACCTAATATAATGTTTACATACCCTACATTATTCATCTCATATGTATACGTATATACTGTACTCTATATCATCTACTGCATCCTTATGTAATACATGTATCACTAGCCACTTTAACTATGCCACTTTGTTTACATACTCATCTCATATGTATATACTGCACTCAATACCATCTACTGTATCTTGCCTATGCCGCTCTGTACCATCACTCATTCATATATCTTTATGTACATATTCTTTATCCCCTTACACTTGTGTCTATAAGGTAGTAGTTTTGGAATTGTTAGCAAGATTACTTGTTGGTTATTACTGCATTGTCGGAACTAGAAGCACAAGCATTTCGCTACACTCGCACTAACATCTGCTGTATGTGACAAATACAATTTGATTTGACATTACATGTGCATTTAAAACAGTACTATACTTTTATTACATGTGTATTTAAATCAGTACTATGGTTATATTACATGTGTATTTAAATCAGTACTATGGTTATATTACATGTGTATTTAAATCAGTACTATGGTTATATTACATGTGTATTTAAAACAGTACTACAGTTACATGTGTATTTAAAACAGTACTATACTTATATTACATGTGTATTTAAATCAGTACTATGCTTATATTACATGTGTATTTAAAACAGTACTTCGAGGACAAATTAAATGTGTATTTTAAAAAAGTACTACTGATACATTACATGTGTATTTAAAACAGTACTATACTTATATTACATGTGTATTTAAATCAGTACTATGGTTATATTACATGTGTATTTAAAACAGTACTACAGTTACATGTGTATTTAAAACAGTACTATACTTATATTACATGTGTATTTAAATCAGTACTATGGTTATATTACATGTGTATTTAAAACAGTACTACAGTTACATGTGTATTTAAAACAGTACTATACTTATATTACATGTGTATTTAAATCAGTACTATGGTTATATTACATGTGTATTTAAAACAGTACTACAGTTACATGTGTATTTAAAACAGTACTATACTTATATTACATGTGTATTTAAATCAGTACTATGGTTATATTACATGTGTATTTAAAACAGTACTTCGAGGACAAATTAAATGTGTATTTTAAAACAGTACTACTGATACATTACATGTGTATTTAAAACAGTACTATACTTATATTACATGTGTATTTAAATCAGTACTATGGTTATATTGCATGTGTATTTAAAACAGTACTAGGGTTATATTACATATGTATTTAAAACAGTACTAGGGTTATATTACATATGTATTTAAAACAGTACTAGGGTTATATTACATATGTATTTAAAACAGTACTAGGGTTATATTACATATGTATTTAAAACAGTACTAGGGTTATATTACATATGTATTTAAAACAGTACTAGGGTTATATTACATATGTATTTAAAACAGTACTAGGGTTATATTACATATGTATTTAAAACAGTACTACTGTTACATGTGTATTTAAATCAGTACTATGGTTACATTACATGTGTATTTATCAAATCAAAATCAAATCAAATCCAATTTTATTGGTCACATACACATGGTTAGCAGATGTTATTGGTCACATATATTATTATATTATATTATTATTATATTATTATATTATTATTATTATTATATATTACATACACATGGTTAGCAGATGTTATTGGTCACATACACATGGTTAGCAGATGTTAATGGTCACATACACATGGTTAGCAGATGTTATTGGTCACATACACATGGTTAGCAGATGTTATTGGTCACATACACATGGTTAGCTGATGTTATTGGTCACATACACATGGTTAGCAGATGTTATTGGTCACATACACATGGTTAGCTGATGTTATTGGTCACATACACATGGTTAGTAGATGTTATTGGTCACATACACATGGTTAGCAGATGTTATTGGTCACATACACATGGTTAGCAGATGTTATTGGTCACATACACATGGTTAGCTGATGTTATTGGTCACATACACATGGTTAGCAGATGTTATTGGTCACATACACATGGTTAGCTGATGTTATTGGTCACATACACATGGTTAGTAGATGTTATTGGTCACATACACATGGTTAGCAGATGTTATTGGTCACATACACATGGTTAGCAGATGTTAATGGTCACATACACATGGTTAGCAGATGTTAATGGTCACATACACATGGTTAGCAGATGTTATTGGTCACATACACATGGTTAGCAGATGTTAATGCAAGTGTGGCGAAATGCTTGTGCTTCTAGTTCTGACAGTGCAGTAATATGTCATATCTAAAGTTATCTAACAATTCCCCAACAACTACCTAATACACACACATCTAAAAGGGTGAATGAGAATATGTACATATAAGTATATATATATATATGTACATGTAAGTATATATATATGTACATGTAAGTGTATATATATATATATATATGTACATGTAAGTATATATATATGTACATATAAGTATATATATATATGTACATATAAGTATATATATATATGTACATGTAAGTATATATATATGTACATGTAAGTATGCGGATGAGCGATGGCCGAGCGGCATAGGCAAGATGCAATAGATGGTATAAAATACAGTACTCATACCACATGTATATACATTATTAATACAGTACTCATACCACATGTATATACATTATTAATACAGTACTCATACCACATGTATATACATTATTAATACAGTACTCATACCACATGTATATACATTATTAATACAGTACTCATACCACATGTATATACATTATTAATACAGTACTCATACCACATGTATATACATTATTAATACAGTACTCATACCACACGTATATACATTATTAATACAGTACTCATACCACACGTATATACATTATTAATACAGTACTCATACCACATGTATATACATTATTAATACAGTACTCATACCACATGTATATACATTATTAATACAGTACTCATACCACATGTATATACATACATCTGGTCCTTCTGTAGCTCAGTTGGTAGAGCATGGCGCTTGTAACGCCAGGGTAGTGGGTTCGATCCCCGGGACCACCCATACGTAGAATGTATGCACACTTTGGATAAAAGCGTCTGCTAAATGGCATATATTATATATTATTAATACAGTACTCATACCACATGTATATACATTATTAATACAGTACTCATACCACATGTATATACTATACGATATATAAACATTATTAATGTGGCATTATTTAGAGTGGCATTGTATAAAGTGAGTTGTGGTCCATTTATTAAAGTGGCCAGTGATTGGGTCTCAATGTAGGCAGCAGCCTCTGAGTTAGTGATTGCTATTTATAGCAGTCTGATGGCTTTGAGATAGAAGCTGTTTTTCAGTCTCTCGGTCCCAGCTTTGATGCACCTGTACTGACCTTGCCTTCTGGATGGTAGCGGGGTGAACAGGAAGTGGGTCGGGTTGTTGATGTCCTTTATGATCTGTTTGGCCTTGCTGTGACATCGGGTGGTGTAGGTGTCATGGAGGGCAGGTAGTTTGCCCCCGGTGATGCGTTGTCACAGGTGCAGACCGCACCGCCCTCTGGAGAGCCTTGTGGTAAAGAGCGGTGCAGTTGCCGTACCAGACAAGATGTCCTCGATTGTGCATCTGTAGACGTTTGTCAGGGTTTTGGGTGACAAGTCAAATTTCTTCAGCCTCCTGAGGTTGAAGAGGTGCTGCTACTCTATGACAGTGACATTACACACACACACACACACACACACACACACACACACACACACACACACACACACACACACACACACACACACACACACACACACACACACACACACACACACACACACACACACACACACACACACAGCGTAGCCTAGTGGTTAGAGCGATGGACTAGTAACCGGCAGCGTAGCCTAGTGGTTAGAGCGTTGGACTAGTAACTGGAAGGTTGCGAGTTCAAACCCCCGAGCTGACAAGGTACAAATCTGTCGTTCTGCCCCTGAACAGGCAGTTAACGCACTGTTCCCAGGCCGTCATTGAAAATAAGAATATTTCAATGACTTGCCTTAAATAAAGGTTAAAAAATAAAATAAAAAAACACACACACACAGAGCCCCAGTGGGGTTCACAGGAGATATGCTGTAGTAAAGACTGAGTTATTAGTGCTTCCAGCTCCTTCATTTGTGTCAGGATCCCCATCTGAGTGAGGACACTGACATAGATAACGCAGTGGCATAGATAGCACACTGACATAGATAACACAGTGACAGATCAGACAGCTGGTTAACACAGTGACAGATCAGACAGCTGGTTAACACAGTGACACAGATCAGACAGCTAGATAACACAGTGACACAGATAAGACAGCTAGAGAACACAGTGACAGATCAGACAGCTAGATAACACAGTGGCAGATCAGACAGCTAGATAACACAGTGACAGATCAGACAGCTAGATAACACAGTGACAGATCAGACAGCTAGATAACACAGTGGCACAGATCAGACAGCTAGATAACACAGTGACAGATCAGACAGCTAGATAACACAGTGGCACAGATCAGACAGCTGGAAAACACAGTGACAGATCAGACAGCTAGATAACACAGTGAAAGATCAGACAGCTGGTTAACACAGTGACAGATCAGACAGCTAGATAACACAGTGACACAGATCAGACAGCTAGATAACACAGTGACAGATCACACAGCTAGATAACACAGTGACACAGATCAGACAGCTAGATAACACAGTGACAGATCAGACAGCTAGATAACACAGTGACAGATCAGACAGCTAGAGAACACAGTGACAGATCAGACAGCTAGAGAACACAGTGACAGATCAGACAGCTAGATAACACAGTGACAGATCAGACAGCTAGATAACACAGTGACAGATCAGACACCTGGAAAACACACTGAGGTTGTAAATGGAGGGAAGGAGGCTTTCACTCAAGCAATACAATCATTTTTCTCCTTCAGCTTCTCAAGACTGTAGAGTGAACGGAATTTTCTTGCTGCAATGCATTTCTGTGATCCTAAATGAGTGTGGAAAATTAGGTCTCTATTTTTGTAAATTTGCTGTCATCATTATTTTTTTTTTATTACCAGTTAATTTCTTGGCTAAATAATGACTAGAATATTGACGTATAAACTGACAAGGACGAAAATAACAAATTATTAAAAAAATATATACATGTTTTCTATTACCACACAAAATATATACATGTTTTAGTACAGCTATATTTTCATAGCTGAATTATTCAGAGGTTTGGTTGGAGCCACAGAAAATTGAATACATTTCTATGGTTTTTAATAATTCTATTCGTTCTTGTTACATGGTGGGGGCCAATGTGTTGGAATAAATGTGCTTCTCTCTGACACTGAACTGGTTTCCCAGCGGGTGTTTATTTGTGAGCCAAAGGTCTCATTATGTGTACACCGTTAAACTAAATCCGGAATAATGAATGAGAACTTCCCCAAGAGGCCTCTTTCACACAGATACATCTTTTTATTCCTCAACACATGACTCCTTCGCTCCAAAAATAAAAAAAACTTTATGAACACCTGCAGATTATAATTAATTGAGCAAATGTCACTTACCAATTAGCCCATGGAGTTTGAGTGTCAGTTCAATTACTTTGGGTTTTGAAGAGACTTAAGGACAATTGACAAACTCTTTTCTTTCCTCAGGTGTTAAAATTACATTTTCTGTTAGCAGGTGACCGTAACCCCGTGTCAGTACAGAGGTGTAAAAGCGTCAATGAGCGTGAAAACTGTAATGACATTAAACAGGTAATCCGGGATTAGAATTTCCTTTTTTTTTTCTTAAAAAAAAACTACTTTATATTAGCCATTGATTTAGCTGAAGGCTACAACTTAGAAATGCCTGACTACTATTATATAATGTGTTATAACAGGGCTCTCTAAGAGCTACCGTCCTGTAGGTTTTACCTCCAACCCTAATCTAGCGCACCTGATTAAAATTTTAGCTGGTTGATAAACTGAATCAGGTTAGTTTTAACTGGGGTTGGGAACGAAGACCTACAGGAAGGAAGCTCTCCAGAAACAGGGTTAGAACGTCTGATAGGTCTAGTCTGATAGGTCTAACGTCTGATAGGTCTAAAGTCTGATAGGTCTAACGTCTGATAGGTCTAAAGTCTGATAGGTCTAAAGTCTGATAGGTCTAAAGTCTGATAGGTCTAGTCTGACAGGCCTAAAGTCTGATAGGTCTAAAGTCTGATAGGTCTAAAGTCTGATAGGTCTAGTCTGACAGGCCTAAAGTCTGATAGGTCTAAAGTCTGATAGGTCTAGTCTGACAGGCCTAAAGTCTGATAGGCCTAAAGTCTGATAGGCCTAAAGTCTGATAGGTCTAAAGTCTGACAGGCCTAAAGTCTGATAGGCCTAAAGTCTGATAGGCCTAAAGTCTGATAGGTCTAAAGTCTGATAGGCCTAAAGTCTGATAGGTCTAAAGTCTGATAGGCCTAAAGTCTGATAGGTCTAAAGTCTGATAGGTCTAGTCTGATAGGCCTAAAGTCTGATAGGTCTAGTCTGATAGGCCTAAAGTCTGATAGGCCTAAAGTCTGATAGGCCTAAAGTGTGACAGGCCTAAAGTCTGATAAGCCTAAAGTCTGATAGGTCTAGTCTGACAGGCCTAAAGTCTGATAGGCCTAAAGTCTGACAGGCCTAAAGTCTGATAGGCCTAAAGTCTGACAGGCCTAAAGTCTGACAGGCCTAAAGTCTGACATGCCTAAAGTCTGACAGGCCTAAAGTCTGACATGCCTAAAGTCTGATAGGCCTAAAGTCTGACAGGCCTAAAGTCTGATAGGCCTAAAGTCTGATAGGCCTAAAGTCTGATAGGTCTAGCCTGACAGGCCTAAAGTCTGATAGGCCTAAAGTGTGACAGGCCTAAAGTCTGATAGGCCTAAAGTCTGATAGGTCTAAAGTCTGATAGGTCTAGTCTGACAGGCCTAAAGTCTGACAGGCCTAAAGTCTGACAGGCCTAAAGTCTGATAGGCCTAAAGTCTGATAGGTCTAGTCTGACAGGCCTAAAGTCTGATAGGCCTAAAGTCTGACAGGCCTAAAGTCTGACAGGCCTAAAGTCTGATAGGCCTAAAGTCTGATAGGCCTAAAGTCTGATAGGTCTAGTCTGATAGGCCTAAAGTCTGACAGGCCTAAAGTCTGACAGGCCTAAAGTCTGATAGGCCTAAAGTCTGACAGGCCTAAAGTCTGATAGGCCTAAAGTCTGATAGGCCTAAAGTCTGATAGGTCTTGTCTGACAGGCCTAAAGTCTGATAGGCCTAAAGTGTGACAGGCCTAAAGTCTGATAGGCCTAAAGTCTGATAGGTCTAAAGTCTGATAGGTCTAGTCTGACAGGCCTAAAGTCTGATAGGCCTAAAGTGTGACAGGCCTAAAGTCTGATAGGCCTAAAGTCTGACAGGCCTAAAGTGTGACAGGCCTAAAGTCTGATAGGCCTAAAGTTTGATAGGTCTAAATTCTGATAGGTCTAGTCTGACAGGCCTAAAGTCTGATAGGCCTAAAGTCTGATAGGTCTAAAGTCTGATAGGTCTAAAGTCTGATAGGTCTAAAGTGTGACAGGCCTAAAGCCTGATAGATCTAGTCTGATAGGTCTAAAGTGTGACAGGCCTAAAGCCTGATAGGTCTAGTCTGATAGGCCTAAAGTCTGATAGGTCAAAAGTCTCTTTAAGATGCTGTTGTGGATCAGATCTCTCTTTTAATTTAATAAAACTAATCTGGATGAATACATTTTTGATCAGTTGTATAAAAATATGTACCTATATTACCGTGATAAAGTATTCATTTTAGCCTACCACTCAGAACATGCAGTATAGAACACTTTCTATGTAGTCCCTTTGCTCTGCAGAGGAGGGCTTCCCTCTAACAGAGGAGGGCTTCCCTCTAACAGAGGAGGGCTTCCCTCTAACAGAGGAGGGCTTCCCTCTAACAGCACAACCTGTCCAGGGAACAGCAGAGATGTACAACACTGTATCTCATCAATGCATCTAATCTAACATCCAATTATGTCACGGCACCCACCATGACGATGGTCCCTAAAATCACACACAGAGCCGTGTGTGTGAGGGCTGTTGTTGTCATCGTCCAGGGCCTCTGAGGAAGGTTGTTGTTGTTGATGTTGTCCAGGACCTCTGAGGAAGGATGTTGTTGTTGATGTTGTCCAGGGCCTCTGAAGAAGGTTGTTGTTGTTGTTGTTGATGTTGTCCAGGGCCTCTGAGGAAGGATGTTGTTGTTGATGTTGTCCAGGACCTCTGAGGAAGGATGTTGTTGTTGATGTTGTCCAGGGCCTCTGAGGAAGGATGTTGTTGTTGATGTTGTCCAGGACCTCTGAGGAAGGATGTTGTTGTTGATGTTGTCCAGGACCTCTGAGGAAGGATGTTGTTGTTGATGTTGTCCAGGGCCTCTGAAGAAGGTTGTTGTTGTTGTTGTTGATGTTGTCTAGGGCCTCTGAAGAAGGTTGTTGTTGATGTCCAGAACCTCTGAGGAAGGATGTTGTTGTTGTTGTTGTTGTTGATGTCCAGGACCTCTGAGGAAGGATGTTGTTGTCTAGGACCTCTGAAAAAGGATGTTGTTGTTGATGTCGTCCAGGACCTCTGAGGAAGGATGTTGATGTTGTCCAGGACCTCTGAGGAAGGATGTTGTTGTTGTCCAGGACCTCTGAGGAAGGATGTTGTTGTTGTTATTGTTGTTGTCCAGGACCTCTGAGGAAGGATGTTGTTGTTGTTATTGTTGTTGTCCAGGACCTCTGAGGAAGGATGTTGATGTTGTTGTTGTTGTCCAGGACCTCTGAGGAAGGATGTTGTTGTCGTCCAGGACCTCTGAGGAAGGATGTTGTTGTTGTTATTGTTGTTGTCCAGGACCTCTGAGGAAGGATGTTGTTGTCCAGGACCTCTGAGGAAGGATGTTGTTGTTGTCCAGGACCTCTGAGGAAGGATGTTGTTGTCGTCCAGGACCTCGGAGGAGGGATATTGCTTCTCTGTCTGTCACTATTCTCATTAGCAGGGGCACTTAGCAGCTATGTTATCTGACTGAGACAATGCTTCATCATTGGATTATCCTTAATTGGAAACATTAGTTGTTAGGCCCCTGGCTTTCTGTGAGGCCTATTTGCAGCTGTAATCCTAACCCACCATTGTGATGGACTCAGCACAGCTCAGGTTTTATGTGACTGAGGGAGGCCCTGCAGCGCAGCTAGGCCTGGCCACCCCACATCTGCTCGCCACGCTGCTCTCTCCGTGCACTCCCACTGGAGTAGAGTTTCGCGGGGAGGCTGGGAGGCTGGGAGAATACAGGATGGGAGGCTGGGAAGCTGGGAGAATACAGGATGGGAGGATGGGAGGCTGGGGAGAATACAGGATGGGAGGCTGGGAGAATACAGGATGGGAGGCTGGGAGGCTGGGAGAATACAGGATGGGAGGCTGGGGAGAATACAGGATGGGAGGCTGGGAGGCTGGGAGAATACAGGATGGGAGGCTGGGAAGCTGGGAGAATACAGGATGGGAGGCTGGGAGGCTGGGAGAATACAGGATGGGAGGCTAGGAGGCTGGGAGAATACAGGATGGGAGGCTGGGAGAATACAGGATGGGAGGCTGGGGAGAATACAGGATGGGAGGCTGGGGAGAATACAGGATGGGAGGCTGGGAGGCTGGGAGAATACAGGATGGGAGGCTGGGAGAATACATGATGGGAGGCTGGGAGGCTGGGGAGAATACAGGATGGGAGGCTGGGGAGAATACAGGATGGGAGGCTGGGGAGAATACAGGATGGGAGGCTGGGGAGAATACAGGATGGGAGGCTGGGGAGAATACAGGATGGAAGGCTGGGAGGCTGGGGAGAATACAGGATGGGAGGCTGGGGAGAATACAGGATGGGAGGCTGGGAGGCTGGGAGGCTGGGAGAATACAGGATGGGAGGCTGGGGAGAATATAGAATGGGAGGCTGGGAGAATACAGGATGGGAGACTGGGAGGCTGGGAGGCTGGGGAGAATACAGGATGGGAGGCTGGGAGAATACAGGATGGGAGGCTAGGAGGCTGGGAGGCTGGGAGAATACAGGCTGGGAGGCTGGGAGAATACAGGATGGGAGGCTGGGGAGAATACAGGATGGGAGGCTGGGAGAATACAGGATGGGAGGCTGGGAGAAGAGAGGCTGGGATAATGCAGGATGGGAGGCTGGGAGGCTGGGAGAATGCAGGATGGGAGGCTAGGAGGCTGGGAGAATGCAGGATGGGAGGCTGGGAGAATGCAGGATGGGAGGCTGGGAGGTTGGGAGAATGCAGGTTGGGAGGCTGGGAGAATGCAGGATGGGAGGCTGGGAGAATGCAGGATGGGAGGCTGGGAGAATGAGAGGCTGGGATAATGCAGGATGGGAGGCTGGGAGGCTGGGAGAATGCAGGATGGGAGGCTGGGAGAATGCAGGATGGGAGGCTGGGAGGCTGGGAGGCTGGGAGAATGCAGGATGGGAGGCTAGGAGGCTGGGAGAATGCAGGATGGGAGGCTGGGAGGCTGGGAGAATGCAGGATGGGAGGCTAGAAGGCTGGGAGAATGCAGGATGGGAGGCTGGGAGGCTGGGGAGCCAAGCCAAGCCCGCCATATTGACTCTAGCAGGGTCTAGCCCAGAACTATTAAACTCTGACCCTACGAGGTCCGGAGCCTGCTGGTTTTCTCTTCTACCTGATAACTAATTGCACCCACCTGGTATCCCAGGTCTAAATCAGGGCTTGATTAGAAGGGGAACAATGAAAAAACGCAGGGGAACTGGCTTTGAGGTCCAGAGTTGAGTTTGAGGGGTCTAGAACCTGTGAAAGTCATGGTGTAGATTGTAACAGGGTCAAACCTTTACCTGAGGTAGGTGCTGCTGTACAGGAGGTTTTCTGGCCCTTGATTTTGCTCTGATAATGGTAGCTATAATACCAATCTTAACAGAGAATGGTTATTGGAATTTTTATTATAATCACAAATTATACAAACAGTGCCTTGCGAAAGTATTCGGCCCCCTTGAACTTCGCGACCTTTTGCCACATTTCAGGCTTCAAACATAAAAATATAAAACTGTATTTTTTTGTGAAGAATCAACAACACGTGGGGCACAATCATGAAGTGGAACGACATTTATTGGATATTTCAAATTTTTTTAACAAATCAAAAACTGGAAAATTGGGCGTGCAAAATTATTCAGCCCCTTTACTTTCAGTGCAGCAAACTCTCTCCAGAAGTTCAGTGAGGATCTCTGAATGATCCAATGTTGACCTAAATGACTAATGATGATAAATACAATCCACCTGTGTGTAATCAAGTCTCCGTATAAATGCACCTGCACTGTGATAGTCTCAGAGGTCCGTTAAATGCGCAGAGAGCATCATGAAGAACAAGGAACACACCAGGCAGGTCCGAGATACTGTTGTGAAGAAGTTTAAAGCTGGATTTGGATACAAAAATATTTCCCAAGCTTTAAACATCCCAAGGAGCACTGTGCAAGCGATAATATTGAAATGGAAAGAGTATCAGACCACTGCAAATCTACCAAGACCTGTCCGTCCTTCTAAACTTTCAGCTCATACAAGGAGAAGACTGATCAGAGATGCAGCCAAGAGGCCCATAATCACTCTGGATGAACTGCAGAGATCTACAGCTGAGGTGGGAGACTCTGTCCATAGGACAACAATCAGTCGTATATTGCACAAATCTGGCCTTTATGGAAGAGTGGCAAGAAGAAAGCCATTTCTTAAAGATATCCATAAAAAGTGTTGTTTAAAGTTTGTCATAAGCCACCTGGGAGACACACCAAACATGTGGAAGAAGGTGCTCTGGTCAGATGAAACCAAAATTGAACTTTTTGGCAACAATGCAAAACGTTATGTTTGGCGTAAAAGCAACACAGCTCATCACCCTGAACACAACATCCCCACTGTCAAACATGGTGGTGGCAGCATCATGGTTTGGGCCTGCTTTTCTTCAGCAGGGACAGGGAAGATGGTTAAAATTGATGGGAAGATGGATGGAGCCAAATACAGGACCATTCTGGAAGAAAACCTGATGGAGTCTGCAAAAGACCTGAGACTGGGACGGAGATTTGTCTTCCAACAAGACAATGATCCAAAACATAAAGCAAAATCTACAATGGAATGGTTAAAAAATAAACATATCCAGGTGTTAGAATGGCCAAGTCAAAGTCCAGACCTGAATCCAATCGAGAATCTGTGGAAAGAACTGAAAACTGCTGTTCACAAATGCTCTCCATCCAACCTCACTGAGCTCGAGCTGTTTTGCAAGGAGGAATGGGACAAAATTTCAGTCTCTCGATGTGCAAAACTGATAGAGACATACCCCAAGCGACTTACAGCTGTAATCGCAGCAAAAGGTGGCGCTACAAAGTATTAACTTAAGGGGGCTGAATAATTTTGCACGCCCAATTTTTCAGTTTTTGATTTATTAAAAAAGTTTGAAATATCCAATAAATGTCGTTCCACTTCATGATTGTGTCCCACTTGTTGTTGATTCTTCACAAAAAAATACAGTTTTATATCTTTATGTTTGAAGCCTGAAATGTGGCAAAAGGTCGCAAAGTTCAAGGGGGCCGAATACTTTCGCAAGACACTGTACATCTCATTTGTTTTGAGAATATTACCATGTATCATGGAACTGGGTTCAATTTCATTGTATTTCAACTAACAAACACATTTAAATTCAGTTGATGGATTGAAAATTACATGGGCAATTTTAAATTCCTGAATTTTATCAAGTTTTCTGTGTTTACAAACATAACAAAATATTTGACGCCAACTCAGTTTCTTTCGACTTGGGTTTCAAACAGGTGATGCCAAACGGCATTGTATCAGAAAGAGGATGATTGACGTCTTATATCAGTTTTATCTTCTCCGCTCTTTTTTCTTTCTTTACTCAGAGGACTTAAAAGCAGCAGATTTGATGTAGAGTCAATAATCTTCATCCCTGGGAGGCTCAAGTGAGAAACAATAAGAGGTAAGTCCTCCTCCTCAGGGAGAGGCCAGCTACATCCACCCCCTCCCCCTCAGGGAGAGACCAGCTACATCCACCCCCTCCCCTCCTCAGGGAGAGACCAGCTACACCCCCCTCCTCAGGGAAAGACCAGGTACATCCCACCCCCTCCCCTCAGGGAGAGACCAGCTACATCCACCATCCACCCCCCTCCTCAGGGAAAGACCAGCTACATCCAACCCCCCTCCTCAGGGAGAGACCAGCTACATCCACCCCCCTCCTCAGGGAAAGACCAGCTACATCCACCCCCTCCTCAGGGAAAGACCAGCTACATCCACCCCCCCCCCTCCTCCTCCTCAGGGAAAGATCAGCTACATCCACCCCCTCCTCCTCAGGGAGAGACCAGCTACACCCCCTCCTCCTCCTCAGGGAAAGATCAGCTACATCCACCCCACACTCCTCCTCCTCAGGGAAAGACCAGCTACATCCACCCCCCTCCTCCTCCTCAGGGAAAGATCAGCTATATCCACCCCCTCCCCCTCCTCAGGGAGAGACCAGCTACATCCCCCCTCAGGGAGAGACCAGCTACATCCACCCCCTCCCCCTCCTCAGGGAGAGACCAGCTACATCCACCCCCCTCCTCCTCCTCAGGGAGAGACCAGCTACATCCACCACCCCCTCCTCCTCAGGAAGAGACCAGCTACATCCAACCCCCCCCTCCTCCTCCTCCTCAGGGAGAGACCAGCTACAGCCACCCCCCCTCCTCCTCAGGGTGAGACCAGCTACATCCACCCCCCCTCCTCAGGAAGAGGCCAACTACATCTACCCCCTCCTCCTCGGGAAGAGGCCAACTACATCTAGCCCCCTCCTCCTCAGGGAGAGGCCAGCTACATATACCCCCCTCCCCTCCTCAGGGAGAGACCAGCTACATCCACCCCCTCCTCCTCCTCAGGGAGAGACCAGCTACATCCACCACCCCCCCTCCTCCTCAGGAAGAGACCAGCTACATCCAACCCCCCTCCTCCTCCTCCTCAGGGAGAGACCAGCTACAGCCACCCCCTCCTCCTCAGAGAGACCAGCAACATCCACCCCCTCCTCCTCAGGGAGAGACCAGCTACATCCACCCCCCTCCTCCTCAGGGTGAGACCAGCTACATCCACCCCCCTCCTCAGGAAGAGGCCAACTACATCTACCCCCTCCTCCTCGGGAAGAGGCCAACTACATCTAGCCCCCTCCTCCTCAGGGAGAGGCCAGCTACATATACCCCCTCCTCCTCAGGGAGATGCCAGCTACATCTACCCCCCTCCTCCTCAGGGAGAGGCCAGCTACATCTACCTCTACTCCTACTCGGGATTAGGCCAGCTACATCAAGCCCCCTCCTCCTCAGGGAGAGGCCAGCTACATCTACCCCCTTCCTCCTCAGGAAGAAGCCAGCTACATCTACCTCTACTCCTCCTCAGAAAGAGGCCAGCTACATCTACCCCCCTCCTCCTCAGGAAGAGGCCAGCTACATCTACCCCCTCCTCCTCAGGAAGAGGCCAGCTACATCTACCTCTACTCCTCCTCGGGATTAGGCCAGCTACATCTACCCCCTCCTCCTCAGGGAGAGGCCAGCTACATCCACCCCCCTCCTCCTCAGGGAGAGGCCAGCTACATCCACCCCCTCCTACATCCCCCCCCCCCAAAAAAAAAACATCACACCCTACCATCACATCAACACAACATGCACTATCAATGGACATGATGATATTTTTCCGTTTTTGTTTCGATGATTTTTTATTTTTTTAAACAACCACTACTGTTGTCCAGTTCAATGAGCTTTCTGTCAAAATGCATAATATCAGAGGGATAGCATAATAATTATGAGAATAATATCAGAGGGATAGCATAATAATTATGAGAATAATATCAGAGGGATAGCATAATAATTATGAGAATAATATCAGTATAATTTTCGCCTTTGTATTATTTTTTCACATGTACATTTTGGTGGATGTAAAATGTGTCAATAAACTGAAATACCAAAACACAAAGTGATGACATCAAAAAGCACAATGAAAAAGGTGTAATTTTCATATTTGATGCAATGTCTGTAAATAGAATAATCCATTTAAATATGAAGAGTTTACTTCCAAAATGCTATATCAACCAATTTTTCATTTTTTTTCATCTGAAATGATTCCTTATGGGCACCTTCACGTGTGCGTAAAAAATATTTAAAAAAAAAATCATTTTTAATTCATAGATTTTAGATGTGTATGAATTTTTTTACATTTTTTTTTGCAAAATGCTATATATCCGTTGTTAGCTTGAATATAATGATCTTATCCCGTGTGTTTGACTGTGATATGTGGTTGTCCCAGCTCGCCACTGGTTAAGACGAATGCACGAACTGGAAGTTGACCGTTAACTCTGGATAAGAGCAACTGCTAAAATTACTAAAATGTCAAATATCTCAAATTACTGTATTGAATTATTATTTTTCAACCTTTTTTAAACGTTGATGTCACAAATGTATAATTTCTACAGTTATTTATAAAAATGTAGGTATTTATTACATTTGACTGTATAAAACCTAGCAGTACTACGTCTTTCTATGAGAGTGAAGCGCATGTAAAGGATTTTGTAAAAAATAAAAAAAGATCATTTGTCTCTCTGAAGTGAAACCATCGAGTGATAGATTTTAAACAAATACTTGTCTGTCATTGAACAACCCCATGCGATGATTAGATAGTGAAAAAACACACCAATCTCTTTCATCATTTCTCTAAACAATACAATCTAATATACTAACATTTCTGAAAATGTAAATATAGCGTTTTGGAATGAAACTCTTCATATGTGTCCTTATTTGTTTAATCAGTTTAAGTTTTAGTTAGGATAAAAGCTGTCAACTTTGTGATATAGCCTAAAGTTTTTTTTTTTTTTTACAATAAGGACATTTCTATAAGTATATAAATAAATAAGAGTCATTTAATTTCTCTTAGATATTCTTCTTTAGCACAATTGCACCTGACAGTTTGTTTTGTAAAAAAAAGAATGACATCTAAAACGACAGGAAACTAAATCATAATTTAAACCAATAGTTGAAGAGAAGTGTTTTAACAAGTGTTTTAATTACCTTGGGAATAATTACAGTAATTTACATGGGAATCATTACAGTAATTTACATGGGAATAATTACAGTAATTTACATGGGAATAATTACAGTAATTTACATGGGAATCATTACAGTAATTTACATGGGAATCATTACAGTAATTTACAGTAGGCCCACGTGGCAATAATGTGCTATTTTAAAAGTTCTCACTTATTCTCTCCGCGTGCATAAATAAGACATTATGATTGGCTGTTGACAAAGGCCATGAATGTGTTCCAATTCTTTTTGATATGGTGCATGTGACTAGCCTCTTAACAAAATATGAATTTATGTCAAGTCTTAAATAAACGTCAATTGAATCAGCCTCAAGGTCTAGGATTTGATGCGTTTGCATTTGTAAGTCACTCATTTAAATAATTTTAATTTAAACATATGTACCTCTGAGTAGATATGGCTAGCCCATCCTTCTGAGTGCAATTACGTGAAGACGTTTGTGGAGTTTCAATTTAAATTAAATATAAGGTTAAAGGTTGACAGCTTCTACGTATTTAAAATAATTATTATTTAAAAAAATGTTTAACAACGACATCATTACTTCGCGTCTCTGATGCTTTTGTGTGTCGGCTAATTATTGTCGTGAAAATTGACCGCCTGCGTCATTTAGTCTTTGTTTCCCATTTAAGATTTACAATGTATATTATTATTAGACAATAGTAGGCCTAATTATCCTGCGTGTATGTGTTTTAAATGGTATAACCCTAACAGGAAAATACAGAACAATTAGCCTATTACAGTAAAGATAATCATTAATGCAATGAACGCCATTTACAAAAATGAAAATATTCATAAATATATAGGCCTACTGAATACAAGGAATGTTCTGACGTTATAGGAAAAAAGTCTCAAAATAGCAAAAGGTTTAGTCAATAATGAATCGGAATAATGAATGACTTCAGCACGTCAGTGTGCGGTGTGCGCTATTGTCTAAGCCTTCACTCCTCAATGACAGGTTATACAGAATGCAAGTTATTTAGCTCGTTTCCAATGACAGAGACAACTGCTTTCTTATAGTTCTATTTTTTATTTTTTTTTCATTCGCTCCAAAGAGCATTTTTTAGAGTCGGAATGCAGCACAGTAAAATGTTCCTTCTCCCGCTTCAACGTGCTAAAGCTTCGCTGCCTGCCTCATTTAGCCAAACAGTCTGTTTTTGATTGAGCCGTAAAGGTCAGCTTTGGAGTGTGCTTTAAAGCATTTCTGTCTCTATTTTTTTTGTGGCCAACAGCTAACAATAAACCCAAGCTCCGACTCCCCTTGAAATAACATACGGTTTTTTTTTTGTCAAGCTTCAGAAACACCATTTTCCTTCAAGGAGCTTAACTGTTTTCATGTCGGTAATGACTTTGTATACAGTGTAATAACCTACAAGGTGTTAATAAATCCTGCTACTTACTGTGGATTGAGAGACAGGCTTCAATGTCTTGAAATTCACTGAATATTTAATTAAGTGGTATCTCTTTTTTTTTTTTTTTTTTTTTTTTTTACAGTTTATTTTCAACAAAATAACAACAACAAAAAAACATCTTAGAAGTTTCTTAGATCATTGATCCTATTGGTTTATTATGCATTATCGGATTATCATAAAACCATAGCACACCAATCAGCAATCAGCTCAGCTCGGGCCAGAGATGAAGTTGTCCTATGGGAGCTGAATGTCATTTTCCCAGGACAAAGGGTATGTCCATGATCCCAAATCAGAGGTGTTAAGATCAAAAGAAAGAAAGAAAAATAGCCCTTGAAAAAAAATCCCCCGTAGCAGCTTTTACCTGATACACTGCAGCTACTGAACCCAGTGGCTCTCAAATGTATGTTTGGATCCCACTCATAACGGAATAAATGGGCCTTCTGAAGTGCTATTCATCATACCACAAGTGCTCTTCATATTGAGTATCATTCATAACATGACCCCCTGTGCACGCGCACAAGGCATCATGATGGAGACTGTGTGAGGGACTGGCCAGACAGACTGACCTGGCTGATAACGTTCAACGTTCCCCCTTTTTCCATGTTGTTATCATCAATACTCACGGGCTCGACATCAGCTGTTTCCCCACTGATTACACCCCAGATCTGCCAAAATGAAATTTTCTCTACGAAATCACCTGGGTAAATACGCGCTCCCGTTTGACTTTCCAAGGCCTGCCTTCTGCCTAACCGATGAGTGGCTATTGCTATTTTCTAAATATACACACTTCAAACTGCTTCACAGCAACTTCGCTCCAGGCCCCTGCCTCAGCCTACGGAATTCCACTTCTACACGCACCCCCCCGCCCCTCCCCCCCCTCACACACACAATATTCCAGGCTGGCTGGGGTACTACTTTCTCATAGCGGCTGGCCCGTTCCGTGATAATGGTAAGACCCTAAATCCCTGTGTAGATTTTACCTTTGCCCTCTCTATTTTTAAACTGTCTTGTGCGTTCTAAGTTTTGATCTAGTGGGTCATGTGGGATTAGGTGTATGTTTGGGCTGAGGTGACTGGGGGGAGGCTTGACTGTTGTGTTTGGCAACAGTCACAGCTACCGCCAAGGCCTCCTGATCTCACAGATAGCTACTTCCAAAAATCGTTACATTCTAGATTGAGAAAAAAAAATTAAAATGATACAAAACGTTGGTTATTTAGTTTGGTGAATTGACTGTGAATGATTATAGGAGGAAGAAGAGAACATTA
Organism: Oncorhynchus keta; assembly: GCF_023373465.1. Lineage (NCBI taxonomy): Eukaryota > Metazoa > Chordata > Actinopteri > Salmoniformes > Salmonidae > Oncorhynchus > Oncorhynchus keta. The sequence goes on from NC_068431.1 coordinate 5,911,289, forward strand.
GATGGATTTAGCGAAGACTTTCAGACAGAGACAGGATACCACTGTCTTCCTCCTTGGATAACTACTGATTATTTCTCCTTTGGAATGTGAACAGTACGTTTGATAAGGATTTAATTAAGACCACATTGATTCCTATTATTTATCTGATATTCCCCAGAAAACAATTCAGAGCAAGTATCCATAAATATTTGTGAGTTTTTTTTGCATGTACACAACATTTACACAGACATAAACACACTCACAAACCTATTTGCGTATTGGTACATCCCAGTCCTCACGTTCTGACTTTATTGTATGCTAATGATAGTATCAGATATTTAAATATTCAAACGTTTAAACTAAGCAATTATTGAGAACAAAGTAAAGTTGTTTCCTAAATAAAATAAAAACGCTCCCAAACGTCTTGTTGACAGCTCTGTTGAAATATACCTTAGTGAAACAAACGTTTTTATTCAAATTATAAAACATGTTTGCCTTCTGTTGCTTGAAAATAAAAGAGAGCCGCACACTCTAGGAGCTCAGATGCAAAAATGTAATTACCAACGTTACGACAGCCAAGCTGTCTTCATCAGGGTGTAATCACAAACCCTGCGGGATGACTCGTTTATGTAGTGTCAAAAGACACAGGTGTCTGTAATCATGGCCAAGAGTGGCCTAATATCATTGGTTAATAATCAAATATTAAAATGTCATACAAAGAACAGCATACAAACAACAAATGGATAGCATACGATCATAAATTAATTTGACTACACAAGTTTACAAACAATTACAATGGCAAAGTCACCACAATCCCAAGAATGGATTCATGATCTACGTTGAGACCGAAGGTCTTTAAATTAAAGATCCAGGCAGGCTCTGCTGCATATCTAAAAATCCATCTTCATTGAATTATGCATTTCTATCAAGGGGGAAAAGGTCATATATGTAGTACTACTTATCGGTCATTTCCACCAATTAGGCACTTTTTTTGGAGTAGTGTAACTTAATGAAGAAGAAGAAGATGAAGAAAAAAAAACGTTTGATTTCATTAAATTTTAACGTTCTGTTATAAGGAGTAAATGTCTGAAGAGGTTACTTATATATAACTCTAATATATGCCTATTAAAGTGCCAAATAAAGTAACACGGTTGACCATAACAGGGATGATGTCTTCATCTTAAATCAGCCATAAATCCCCTTGTGACAGAGGGAATGGAAGCTTGTTGTGTGCAACAGGGAGGATTTCTTCATCTTAAATCAGCCATAAATCCCCTTGTGACAGAGGGAATGGAAGCTGTTTGCAACAGGGATGATGTCTTCATCTTAAATCAGCCATAAATCCCCTTGTGACAGAGGGAATGGAAGCTTGTTGTGTGCAACAGGGAGGATTTCTTCATCTTAAATCAGCCATAAATCCCCTTGTGACAGAGGGAATGGAAGCTTGTTGTGTGCAACAGGGAGGATGTCTTCATCTTAAATCAGCCATAAATCCCCTTGTGACAGAGGGAATGGAAGCTGTTTGCAACAGGGAGGATGTCTTCATCTTAAATCAGCCATAAATCCCCTTGTGACAGAGGGAATGGAAGCTTGTTGTGTGCAACAGGGAGGATGTCTTCATCTTAAATCAGCCATAAATCCCCTTGTGACAGAGGGAATGGAAGCTTGTTGTGTGCAACAGGGAGGATGTCTTCATCTTAAATCAGCCATAAATCCCCTTGTGACAGAGGGAATGGAAGCTTGTTGTGTGCAACAGGGAGGATTTCTTCATCTTAAATCAGCCATAAATCCCCTTGTGACAGAGGGAATGGAAGCTTGTTGTGTGCAACAGGGAGGATGTCTTCATCTTAAATCAGCCAATGGAATGCAAGCTTCACAACAACAACAAAAACATTTAAATTGTTAAAACATTTCTAGCCTGTCTATCTCTGGGTAACAGGGTTGCCGTGTTGAAACTCGACCCTGCTCAGTTTTCCACCACAAAACACCAGAACATTTTCAAAAAGATAACAACGAGCGCAGCAAAATGTTTCTTTTGAATAGGGTTTTTTTTTTCTTTCTTTTTTTTTTTTCATGTAAAGGAATCGTTTCACCTGGTTAAAATGAGAGCTCAGTTCACCCAACAGGGTTGACCTTAAAATGAGTCATAGGTTGATTTTGTTTTTTTTGTCTTACATTTATAATGAATCACTAATCACGTAAAAAATAAATAATAATCTTTGGATTATTGTCAAAGCAACAACATAACTAGGACTTTACAACGATGGTGAAAACACAGAGAAATGTTGGGGTTAAGTGAGTCACAGTGGATGCTTAGAGGGACATGTCAAAATGTAGAATTCTGGCAATATATCAAGTCTTTACTCATATGAAAAATCTGATTTATAGAATTTTTCATTTGGTCTATATTAAACAGGCACGTAAATGTAATATAAAAGTGCTTTTATAATGCAGTATTTGTGCACAATTTCTACTTAAAATATTAGGGAAACGACGCAAATGCAGTCAGTATAGTAGGAGTGACTGAAGTCCTCTGAAGTCCTTTGATTAGTTAATGATGGTGCATTCACTCCATCCTATGTGCCTGCCTGCGTGAGCCAAGTAGAAAACATGGCAGTAGAAACACAAGCCAACTACTGCCACCTGTTGGTCTCAGTATTACATTGAGAGACCAGACAGAGGAGAGGCTAGAATGGTAGGCCACAAGTCGAAGTTAGTTCCCCATGTGCAGTAATTTAAAAGCAATATTGATATTAAAAGCAATTCTTATGTGAAAGCTAGGTCCTACTTGCGTAAACAAGAGAGAAAAGGACCCCCTTTTCTCTATTTTCATACACAAACACCAACGAGCACACGCACGTAAGCACACGCACGTAAGCACACGCACGTAAGCACACGCACGTAAGCACACGCACGTAAGCACACGCACGTAAGCACACGCACGTCAACACACGCACGTAAGCACACGCACGTAAGCACACGCACGTAAACACACGCACGTAAACACACGCACGTAAACACACGCACGTAAGCACACGCACGTAAACACACGCACGTAAGCACACGCACGTAAGCACACGCACGTAAACACACGCACGTAAGCACACGCACGTAAACACACGCACGTAAGCACACGCACGTAAGCACACGCACGTAAACACACGCACGTAAGCACACGCACGTAAACACACGCACGTAAACACACGCACGTAAGCACACGCACGTAAGCACACGCACGTAAACACACGCACGTAAACACACGCACGTAAGCACACGCACGTAAGCACACGCACGTAAACACACGCACGTAAACACACGCACGTAAGCACACGCACGTAAGCACACGCACGTAAACACACGCACGTAAGCACACGCAGGTAAACACACGCATGTAAGCACACGCACGTAAACACACGTACGTAAGCACACGCAGGTAAACACACGCACATAAACACACGTACGTAAGCACACGCACGTAAGCACACGCACGTAAACACACGCACGTAAACACACGCACGTAAGCACACGCACGTAAACACACGTACGTAAACACACGCACGTAAACACACGCACGTAAACACACGCACGTAAGCACACGCACGTCAACACACGCACGTCAACACACGCACGTAAGCACACGCACGTAAGCACACGCACGTAAACACACGCACGTAAGCACACGCACGTAAACACACGCACGTAAGCACACGCACGTAAGCACACGCACGTAAGCACACGGGTGTAAGCACACGCACGTAAGCACACGCACGTAAACACACGCACGTAAGCACACGCACGTAAACACACGCACGTAAGCACACGCACGTAAGCACACGCACGTAAGCACACGCACGTAAACACACGTACGTAAGCACACGCACGTAAGCACACGCACGTAAGCACACGAACGTAAACACACGCACGTAAGCACACGCACGTAAACACACGCACGTAAGCTCACGCACGTAAGCACACGCACGTAAGCACACGCACACACGCACACACACACACACACACACACACACACACACACACACACACACACACACACACACACACACACACACACACACACACACACACACACACACACACACACACACACACACACACACACTCTGCGTGTGGAAGATCTGAGGCCAGATATGTGATTTACACCCAGGAGGTCATAGAGAATGCATTAGGGCCTGTTGGAAGCGAGGCACTACGAACCGGCAGAAGCCTTTATAGAGTGGCCTGATGGATGCTGACACAACGCCCTTCAAAACAATCAGGAATTAGATGCACTGTGCCTGACCTTTACCTACATCATGATATATACATCCGCTTCACACCTCGGACACAACACACCACATCTCACCACACCACACCTCAGACGCAACACACCACATCTCACCACACCACACCTCAGACGCAACACACCACATCTCACCACAACACACCTCATCTCAGCCACAACACACCACATCTCACCACAACACACCACACCACACCTCATCTCACCACAACACACCACACCACAACACACCACATCTCACCTCAGACGCAACACACCACATCTCACCACAACACACCACACCACATCTCACCACAACACCCCTCAGACACAACACACCACAACACACAACACACCACATCTCACCACACCACACCTCACCACACCACATCTCACCACACCACACCTCACCACACCACATCTCACCACAACACACCTCACCTCACCACACCTCAGACACAACACATCTCACCACACCACATCTCACCACAACACACCTCACCACCCCTCAGACACAACACACCACATCTCACCACATCTCACCACAACACACCTCATCTCACCTCACCACACCTCAGACACAACACACCACATTTCACCACACCACACCTCACCACACCTCCCCACATATAACCACACCACATCTCACCATACCACACTTCACCACACCTCACCTCTCCACACCTCACCACACCTCCCCACATATAACCACACCACATCTCACCACACCACATTTCACCACACCACATGTCACCACACCTCACCACACCTCCCCACATATAACCACACCACATCTCACCATACCACACTTCACCACACCTCACCACACCTCCCCACATATAACCACACCACATCTCACCATACCACACTTCACCACACCTCACCTCCCCACACCTCACCACACCTCCCCACATATAACCACACCACATCTCACCACACCACATTTCACCACACCACATGTCACCACACCTCACCACACCTCCCCACATATAACCACACCACATCTCACCATACCACACTTCACCACACCTCACCACACCTCCCCACATATAACCACACCACATCTCACCATACCACACTTCACCACACCTCACCTCCCCACACCTCACCACACCTCCCCACATATAACCACACCACATCTCACCACACCACATTTCACCACACCACATCTCACCACACCTCACTACACCTCACCACACCTCCCCACATATAACCACACCACATCTCACCACACCTCCCTACACCACATCTCACCACACCACATCTCACCACACCGCATCTCACCACACCACATCTCACCACACCACACCTCAGACGCAACACACCACATCTCACCACACCACACCTCAGACGCAACACACCACATCTCACCACAACACACCACACCACATCTCATCTCACCACAACATCTCACCACAACACACCACACCTCAGACACAACACACCACACCTCAGACACACCACACCTCATCTCACCACACCTCATCTCACCACAACACACCACACCTCAGACACAACACACCACATCTCACCACAACACACCTCATCTCACCACAACACACCTCATCTCACCACACCACACCTCAGACACAACACACCACATCTCACCACACCACACCACACCTCAGACACAACACACCTCATCTCACCACAACACACCACACCACATCTCACCACAACACACCACATCTCACCACAACACACCTCAGACACAACACACCTCATCTCACCACAACACACCACACCACACCTCACCACAACACACCACATCTCACCACAACACACCTCAGACACAACACACCACACCACATCTCACCACAACACACCACATCTCACCACAACACACCTCAGACACAACACACCTCATCTCACCACAACACACCACACCACATCTCACCACAACACACCACATCTCACCACAACACACCACACCACAACACACCACAACACACAACACACCACATCTCACCACAACACACCACATCTCACCACAACACACCACACCACAACACACCACAACACACAACACACCACATCTCACCACACCACACCTCACCACATCTCAAATCAAATCAAATCAAATTTATTTATATAGCCCTTCGTACATCAGCTGATATCTCAAAGTGCTGTACAGAAACCCAGCCTAAAACCCCAAACAGCAAACAATGCAGGTGTAAAAGCACGGTGGCTAGGAAAAACTCCCTAGAAAGGCCAAAACCTAGGAAGAAACCTAGAGAGGAACCGGGCTATGTGGGGTGGCCAGTCCTCTTCTGGCTGTGCCGGGTAGAGATTATAACAGAACATGACCAAGATGTTCAAATGTTCATAAATGACCAGCATGGTCGAATAATAATAAGGCAGAACAGTTGAAACTGGAGCAGCAGCACAGTCAGGTGGACTGGGGACAGCAAGGAGCCTTCATGTCAGGTAGTCCTGGGGCACGGTCCTAGGGCTCAGGTCAGTTGAAACTGGAGCAGGAGCATGGCCAGGTGGACTGGGGACAGCAAGGAGTCCTCATGTCAGGTAGTCCTGGGACATGGTCCTAGGGCTCAGGTCCTCCGAGAGAAGAAAGAAAGAGAGAAGGAGAGAATTAGAGAACGCACACTTAGATTCACACAGGACACCGAATAGGACAGGAGAAGTACTCCAGATATAACAAACTGACCCTAGCCCCCGACACATAAACTACTGCAGCATAAATACTGGAGGCTGAGACAGGAGGGGTCAGGAGACACTGTGGCCCCATCCGAGGACACCCCGGACAGGGCCAAACAGGAAGGATATAACCCCACCCACTTTGCCAAAGCACATCCCCCACACCACTAGAGGGATATCTTCAACCACCAACTTACCATCCTGAGACAAGGCCGAGTATAGCCCACAAAGATCTCCGCCACGGTACAACCCAAGGGGGGCAACCCAGACAGGCCGACCACAACAGTGAATCAACCCACCCAGGTGACGCACCCCCCCAGGGACGGCACGAGAGAGCCCCAGCAAGCCAGTGACTCAGCCCCGTAACAGGGTTAGAGGCAGAGAATCCCAGTGGAAAGAGGGGAACCGGCCAGGCAGAGACAGCAAGGGCGGTTCGTTGCTCCAGAGCCTTTCCGTTCACCTTCCCACTCCTGGGCCAGACTACACTCAATCATATGACCCACTGAAGAGATGAGTCTTCAGTAAAGACTTAAAGGTTGAGACCGAGTTTGCGTCTCTGACATGGGTAGGCAGACCGTTCCATAAAAATGGAGCTCTATAGGAGAAAGCCCTGCCTCCAGCTGTTTGCTTAGAAATTCTAGGGACAATTAGGAGGCCTGCGTCTTGTGACCGTAGCGTACGTGTAGGTATGTACGGCAGGACCAAATCAGAGAGGTAGGTAGGAGCAAGCCCATGTAATGCTTTGTAGGTTAGCAGTAAAACCTTGAAATCAGCCCTTGCTTTGACAGGAAGCCAGTGTAGAGAGGCTAGCACTGGAGTAATATGATCAAATTTTTTGGTTCTAGTCAGGATTCTAGCAGCCGTATTTAGCACTAACTGAAGTTTATTTAGTGCTTTATCCGGGTAGCCGGAAAATAGAGCATTGCAGTAGTCTAACCTAGAAGTGACAAAAGCATGGATTAATTTTTCTGCATCATTTTTGGACAGAAAGTTTCTGATTTTTGCAATTTTACGTAGATGGAAAAAAGCTGTCCTCGAAATGGTCTTGATATGTTCTTCAAAAGAGAGATCAGGGTCCAGAGTAACGCCGAGGTCCTTCACAGTTTTATTTGAGACGACTGTACAACCATTAAGATTAATTGTCAGATTCAACAGAAGATCTCTTTGTTTCTTGGGACCTAGAACAAGCATCTCTGTTTTGTCCGAGTTTAATAGTAGAAAGTTTGCAGCCATCCACTTCCTTATGTCTGAAACACATGCTTCTAGCGAGGGCAATTTTGGGGCTTCACCATGTTTCATTGAAATGTACAGCTGTGTGTCATCCGCATAGCAGTGAAAGTTTACATTATGTTTTCGAATAACATCCCCAAGAGGTAAAATATATAGTGAAAACAATAGTGGTCCTAAAACAGAACCTTGAGGAACACCGAAATGTACAGTTGATTTGTCAGAGGACAAACCATTCACAGAGACAAACTGATATCTTTCCGACAGATAAGATCTAAACCAGGCCAGAACTTGTCCGTGTAGACCAATTTGGGTTTCCAATCTCTCCAAAAGAATGTGGTGATCGATGGTATCAAAAGCAGCACTAAGGTCTAGGAGCACGAGGACAGATGCAGAGCCTCGGTCCGATGCCATTAAAATGTCATTTACCACCTTCACAAGTGCCGTCTCAGTGCTATGATGGGGTCTAAAACCAGACTGAAGCATTTCGTATACATTGTTTGTCTTCAGGAAGGCAGTGAGTTGCTGCGCAACAGCCTTCTCTAAAATCTTTGAGAGGAATGGAAGATTCGATATAGGCCGATAGTTTTTTATATTTTCTGGGTCAAGGTTTGGCTTTTTCAAGAGAGGCTTTACTACTGCCACTTTTAGTGAGTTTGGTACACATCCAGTGGATAGAGAGCCGTTTATTATGTTCAACATAGGAGGGCCAAGCACAGGAAGCAGCTCTTTCAGTAGTTTAGTTGGAATAGGGTCCAGTATACAGCTTGAAGGTTTAGAGGCCATGATTATTTTCATCATTGTGTCAAGAGATATAGTACTAAAACACTTGAGCGTCTCTCTTGATCCTAGGTCCTGGCAGAGTTGTGCAGACTCAGGACAACTGAGGTTTGGAGGAATACGCAGGTTTAAAGAGGAGTCCGTAATTTGCTTTCTAATAATCATAATCTTTTCCTCAAAGAAGTTCATGAATTTATCACTGCTAAAGTGAAAGTCATCCTCTCTTGGGGAATGCTGCTTTTTAGTTAGCTTTGCCACAGTATCAAAAAGGAATTTCGGATTGTTCTTATTTTCCTCAATTAAGTTAGAAAAATAGGACGATCGAGCAGCAGTAAGGGCTCTTCGGTACTGCACGGTACCGTCCTTCCAAGCTAGTCGGAAGACTTCCAGTTTGGTGTGGCGCCATTTCCGTTCCAATTTTCTGGAAGCTTGCTTCAGAGCTCGGGTATTTTCTGTGTACCAGGGAGCTAGTTTCTTATGAGACATTTTTTTAGTTTTTAGGGGTGCAACTGCATCTAGGGTATTGCGCAAGGTTAAATTGAGATCCTCAGTTAGGTGGTTAACGGATTTTTGTCCTCTGGCGTCCTTGGGTAGGCAGAGGGAGTCTGGAAGGGCATCAAGGAATCTTTGTGTTGTCTGTGAATTTATAGCACGACTTTTGATGTTCCTTGGTTGGGGTCTGAGCAGATTATTTGTTGCAATTGCAAACGTAATAAAATGGTGGTCCGATAGTCCAGGATTATGAGGAAAAACATTAAGATCCACAACATTTATTCCATGGGACAAAACTAGGTCCAGCGTATGACTGTGACAGTGAGTGGGTCCAGAGACATGTTGGACAAAACCCACTGAGTCGATGATGGCTCCAAAAGCCTTTTGGAGTGGGTCTGTGGACTTTTCCATGTGAATATTAAAGTCACCAAAGATTAGAATATTATCTGCAATGACTACAAGGTCTGATAGGAATTCAGGGAACTCAGTGAGAAACGCTGTATATGGCCCAGGAGGCCTGTAAACAGTAGCTATAAAAAGTGATTGAGTAGGCTGCATAGATTTCATGACTAGAAGCTCAAAAGACGAAAACGTCATTTTTTTTTTTGTAAATTGAAATTTGCTATCATAAATGTTAGCAACACCTCCGCCTTTGCGGGATGCACGGGGGATATGGTCACTAGTGTAGCCAGGAGGTGAGGCCTCATTTAACACAGTAAATTCATCAGGCTTAAGCCATGTTTCAGTCAGGCCAATCACATCAAGATTATGATCAGTGATTAGTTCATTGACTATAATTGCCTTTGAAGTAAGGGATCTAACATTAAGTAGCCCTATTTTGAGATGTGAGGTATCATGATCTCTTTCAGTAATGACAGGAATGGAGGTGGTCTTTATCCTAGTGAGATTGCTAAGGCGAACACCGCCATGTTTAGTTTTGCCCAACCTAGGTCGAGGCACAGACACGGTCTCAATGGTGATAGCTGAGCTGACTACACTGACTATGCTAGTGGCAGACTCCACTATGCTGGCAGGCTGGCTAATAGCCTGCTGCCTGGCCTGCACCCTATTTCATTGTGGAGCTAGAGGAGTTAGAGCCCTGTCTATGTTGGCAGATAAGATGAGAGCACCCCTCCAGCTAGGATGGAGTCCGTCACTCCTCAGCAGGTCAGGCTTGGTCCTGTTTGTGGGTGAGTCCCAGAAAGAGGGCCAATTATCTACAAATTCTATCTTTTGGGAGGGGCAGAAAACAGTTTTCAACCAGCGATTGAGTTGTGAGACTCTGCTGTAGAGCTCATCACTCCCCCTAACTGGGAGGGGGCCAGAGACAATTACTCGATGCCGACACATCTTTCTAGCTGATATGCACGCAGAAGCTATGTTGCGCTTGGTGATCTCTGACTGTTTCATCCTAACATCGTTGGTGCCGACGTGGATAACAATATCTCTATACTCTCTACACTCGCCAGTTTTAGCTTTAGCCAGCACCATCTTCAGATTAGCCTTAACGTCGGTAGCCCTGCCCCCGGGTAAACAGTGTATGATCGCTGGATGATTCGCTTTAAGTCTAATACTGCGGGTAATGGAGTCGCCAATGACTAGAGTTTTCAATTTGTCAGAGCTAATGGTGGGAAGCTTCGGCGTCTCAGACCCCGTAACGGGAGGAGTAGAGACCAGAGAAGACTCGGCCTCTGACACCGACCCGCTGCTTAATGGGGAAAACCGGTTGAAAGTTTCTGTCTGCTGAATGAGCGACACCGGTTGAGCTTTCCTACAGCATTTCCTTCCAGAAACCGTGAGAAAGTTGTCCGGCTGCGGGGACTGTGCCAGGGGATTTATACTACTATCTGCACTTACTGGTGGCACAGACGCTGTTTCATCCTTTCCTACACTGAAATTACCCTTGCCTAACGATTGCGTCTGAAGCTGGGCTTGCAGTACAGCTATCCTCGCCGTAAGGCGAGCACAGCGGCTGCAATTAGAAGGCATCATGTTAATGTTACTACTTAGCTTCGGCTGTTGGAGGTCCTGACGAATCGTGTCCAGATAAAGCGTCCGGAGTGAAAAAGTTGAGGAAAAAATAAATATATGAACGGTAATTAAAAAGTGAAACCCGTAAAGTTGTCAGGTAGCAAAATAGGTTGGCAACAAAACGCACAGCAATTCGAAAACAAGCCTGCAAGTTGCAAGCTGCAATCTCACCACAACACACCTCACCACACCTCAGACACAACACACCACATCTCACCACAACACACCTCATCTCACCTCACCACACCTCAGACACAACACACCACATTTCACCACACCACATCTCACCACACCTCACCACACCTCAGACACAACACACCACATTTCACCACATCTCACCACACCTCACCACACCTCACCACACCTCCCCACATATAACCACACCACATCTCACCATACCACACTTCACCACACCTCACCTCTCCACACCTCACCACACCTCCCCACATATAACCACACCACATCTCACCACACCACATTTCACCACACCACATGTCACCACACCTCACCACACCTCCCCACATATAACCACACCACATCTCACCATACCACACTTCACCACACCTCACCTCCCCACACCTCACCACACCTCCCCACATATAACCACACCACATCTCACCACACCACATTTCACCACACCACATCTCACCACACCTCACTACACCTCACCACACCTCCCCACATATAACCACACCACATCTCACCATACCACACTTCACCACACCTCACCTCACCACACCTCCCCACATATAACCACACCACATCTCACCACACCACATTTCACCACACCACATGTCACCACACCTCACCACACCTCCCCACATATAACCACACCACATCTCACCATACCACACTTCACCACACCTCACCTCCCCACACCTCACCACACCTCCCCACATATAACCACACCACATCTCACCACACCACATTTCACCACACCACATCTCACCACACCTCACTACACCTCACCACACCTCCCCACATATAACCACACCACATCTCACCATACCACACTTCACCACACCTCACCTCACCACACCTCCCCACATATAACCACACCACATCTCACCACACCACATTTCACCACACCACATCTCACCACACCTCACCACACCTCCCCACATATAACCACACCACATCTCACCACACCGCATCTCACCACACCACATCTCACCACACCACATCTCACCACACCACACCTGAGACGCAACACACCACATCTCACCACACCACACCTCAGACGCAACACACCACATCTCACCACAACACACCTCATCTCACCACAACATCTCACCACAACACACCTCAGACACAACACACCACATCTCACCACACCACACCACACCTCAGACACAACACACCACATCTCACCACAACACACCACACCACACCTCATCTCACCACACCTCATCTCACCACACCTCATCTCACCACAACACACCACATCTCACCACACC
>NC_068431.1:5929185-5944185 GCF_023373465.1 Oncorhynchus keta
TGCAGTCTGTAGAGCCCTGTTTAGCTGGTGTTGCTGCAGTCTGTAGAGTCCTGTTTAGCTGGTGTTGCTGCAGTCTGTAGAGCCCTGCTTAGCTGGTGTTGCTGCAGTCTGTAGAGTCCTGCTTAGCTGGTGTTGTTGCAGTCTGTAGAGCCCTGCTTAGCTGGTGTTGCTGCAGTCTGTAGAGTCCTGCTTAGTTGGTGTTGCTACAGTCTGTAGAGCCCTGCTTAGCTGGTGTTGCTGCAGTCTGTAGAGTCCTGCTTAGCTGGTGTTGCTGCAGTCTGTAGAGCCCTGCTTAGCTGGTGTTGCTGCAGTCTGTAGAGCCCTGCTTAGCTGGTGTTGTTGCAGTCTGTAGAGCCCTGCTTAGCTGGTGTTGCTGCAGTCTGTAGAGTCCTGTTTAGCTGGTGTTGCTGCAGTCTGTAGAGCCCTGCTTAGCTGGTGTTGCTGCAGTCTGTAGAGCCCTGCTTAGCTGGTGTTGCTGCAGTCTGTAGAGCCCTGCTTAGCTGGTGTTGCTGCAGTCTGTAGAGCCCTGCTTAGCTGGTGTTGCTGCAGTCTGTAGAGCCCTGCTTAGCTGGTGTTGCTGCAGTCTGTAGAGCCCTGCTTAGCTGGTGTTGCTGCAGTCTGTTCCATGGTTGAATTATTCAAACAGGCCTATTCTTCTCGTCATGATGCGTCATTAAAGCGAATGGCGTTCTCAAAGTATACAGCCCTCCATATCCATAGACTTTTGAACAGTATCCATGGTAACAACAAAATAAACATAGTCATTAAGTACAGCCCTACAGTGTTGACAAAGCACAGCCACTATATATCATTTTTGACAACAATAGTGTGGTGTGATCATACATTTCTCCACTCCCACATGTCTTGTTTAGTGTTTGCCTATTCAGTTTTCAGATAGATCTTTACCCGATGACCTGCTTCTTAGATGTCCAACTCAGCCCTCTTTAAATGTTTCTCAAAGATCACAGAAGCCAAGGGGGTCAACATGTGAAAGAATTAGAAAGAACAAAAAAAAACACAACATATATCAAATCTATTGAAACATTTTCAAGATTTTATGAATGCTCAAATCATGGGAATTATATTTCACAGGTGAAAAGGTAAATCACATTTTCTAAGTTTTGTTTTTCACTTGGCCTTTCTTCTCTGACAGACAGACAGACAGACAGACAGACAGACAGACAGACAGACAGACAGACAGACAGACAGACAGACAGACAGACAGACAGACAGACAGACAGACAGACAGACAGACAGACAGACAGACAGACAAACAGACATACAAGACAGACAGACAGACAGACAGACAGACAGACAGACAGACAGACACAGATAGACAGACAATCAGACAGACAGACAGACAGACAGACAGACAGACAGACAGACAGACAGACAGACAGACACAGATAGACAGACAATCAGACAGACAGACACAGACAGACGGACAGACAGACGGACAGACAGGTAGAGGGACAGACAGACAGGTAGAGGGACAGACAGACAGACAGACAGACAGACAGACAGACAGACAGACAGACAGACAGACAGACAGACGGACGGACAGACAGACAGACAGACGGACAGACAGGTAGAGGGACAGACAGACAGGTAGAGGGACGGACAGACAGACAGACAGACAGACAGACAGACAGACAGACAGACAGACAGGTAGACAGACAGACAGGTAGACAGGTAGACAGACAGACAGGTAGACAGGTAGACAGACAGGTAGACAGACAGGTAGACAGGTAGACAGACAGACAGACAGACAGACAGACAGACAGACAGACAGACGGACAGACAGGTAGAGGGACAGACAGACAGACAGACAGACAGACAGACAGACAGACAGACAGGTAGAGGGACAGACAGACAGACAGACAGACAGACAGACAGACAGACAGACAGACGGACAGACAGGTAGAGGGACAGACAGACAGACAGACAGACAGACGGACGGACGGACGGACGGACGGACGGACGGACGGACGGACGGACGGACGGACGGACGGACGGACGGACGGACGGACGGACGGACGGACGGACGGACGGACGGACGGACGGACGGACGGACGGACGGACGGACGGACAGACAGACAGACAGACAGACAGACAGACAGACAGACAGGTAGAGGGACGGACGGACGGACGGACGGACGGACGGACGGACGGACGGACGGACGGACGGACGGACGGACGGACGGACAGACAGACAGACAGACAGACAGACAGACAGACAGACAGACAGACAGACAGGTAGACAGACAGGTAGACAGGTAGACAGGTAGACAGACAGACAGACAGACAGACAGACAGACAGACAGACAGACAGACAGACGGACAGACGGACAGACAGGTAGAGGGACAGACAGACAGGTAGACAGGTAGACAGGTAGACAGACAGACAGACAGACAGACAGACAGACAGACAGACAGACAGACAGACGGACAGACGGACAGACAGGTAGAGGGACAGACAGACAGACAGACAGACAGACAGACAGACAGACAGACAGACAGACAGACAGACAGACAGACAGACAGACAGGTAGAGGGACAGACAGACAGACGTCGTTCACCGCCACTAAAGCCCTTTTTGTTTCAGAAGAAACTTGTTTTTCTATTGAACGTCGTTTGAGGGAACTCCCTTTCTCGAAATTGACTTTGGACAATCGGTCTTCACCGTCCTGACACAACAGTCCCATAATCTATCACGCCTGCTGCTCTGTCACATGGACAGGCCATTTGGCACGCCACTGACCCCCTTCACGGGGTCACCTAGGGTCATCTAGTGTCCTGGACAAAAGTAGTGCACTATACATAGAGTAGGGTGCCATTTGGGACAAAAGTAGTGCACTATACATAGAATAGGGTGCCATTTGGGACAAAAGTAGTGCACTATACATAGAGTAGGGTGCCATTTGGGACAAAAGTAGTGCACTATACATAGAGTAGGGTGCCATTTGGGAAGCAACCAAAGAACCAGAATAAACTAATCCCATATGGAGAGACACCCACAGTAACAACCCTATAGGAGAGACACCCACAGTAACAACCCTATAGGAGACACCCACAGTAACAACCCTATAGGAGAGACACCCACAGTAACAACCCTATAGGAGAGACACCCACAGTAACAACCCTATAGGAGAGACACCCACAGTAACAACCCTATAGGAGAGACACCCACAGTAACAACCCTATAGGAGAGACACCCACAGTAACAAACCTATAGGAGAGACACCCACAGTAACAACCCTATAGGAGAGACACCCACAGTAACAACCCTATAGGAGAGACACCCACAGTAACAACCCTATAGGAGACACCCACAGTAACAACCCTATAGGAGAGACACCCACAGTAACAACCCTATAGGAGAGACACCCACAGTAACAACCCTATAGGAGAGACACCCACAGCAACAACCCTATAGGAGAGACACCCACAGTAACAACCCTATAGGAGAGACACCCACAGTAACAACCCTATAGGAGAGACACCCACAGTAACAACCCTATAGGAGAGACACCCACAGCAACAACCCTATAGGAGAGACATTTACATTTAAGTCATTTAGCAGACGCTCTTATCCAGAGCGACTTACAAATTGGTGCATACACCTTATGACATCCAGTGGAACAGCCACTTTACAATAGTGCATCTAAATCTTTTAGGGGGGTGAGAAGGATTACTTACCCTATCCTAGGTATTCCTTGAAGAGGTGGGGTTTCAGGTGTCTCCGGAAGGTGGTGATTGACTCCGCTGTCCTGGCGTCGTGAGGGAGTTTGTTCCACCATTGGGGGCCAGAGCAGCGAACAGTTTTGCCTGGGCTGAGCGGGAACTGTACTTCCTCAGTGGTAGGGAGGCGAGCAGGCCAGAGGTGGATGAACGCAGTGCCCTTGTTTGGGTGTAGGGCCTGATCAGAGCCTGGAGGTACTGAGGTGCCGTTCCCCTCACAGCTCCGTAGGCAAGCACCATGGTCTTGTAGCGGATGCGAGCTTCAACTGGAAGCCAGTGGAGAGAGCGGAGGAGCGGGGTGACGTGAGAGAACTTGGGAAGGTTGAACACCAGACGGGCTGCGGCGTTCTGGATGAGTTGTAGGGTTTAATGGCACAGGCAGGGAGCCCAGCCAACAGCGAGTTGCAGTAATCAAGACGGGAGATGACAAGTGCCTGGATTAGGACCTGCGCCGCTTCCTGTGTGAGGCAGGGTCGTACTCTGCGGATGTTGTAGAGCATGAACCTACAGGAACGGGACACCGCCTTGATGTTAGTTGAGAACGACAGGGTGTTGTCCAGGATCACGCCAAGGTTCTTAGCGCTCTGGGAGGAGGACACAATGGAGTTGTCAACCGTGATGGCGAGATCATGGAACGGGCAGTCCTTCCCCGGGAGGAAGAGGAGCTCCGTCTTGCTGAGGTTCAGCTTGAGGTGGTGATCCATCATCCACACTGATATGTCTGCCAGACATGCAGAGATGCGATTCGCCACCTGGTCATCAGAAGGGGGAAAGGAGAAGATTAATTGTGTGTCGTCTGCATAGCAATGATAGGAGAGACCATGTGAGGTTATGACAGAGCCAAGTGACTTGGTGTATAGCGAGAATAAGAGAGGGCCTAGAACAGAGCCCTGGGGGACACCAGTGGTGAGAGCGCGTGGTGAGGAGACAGATTCTCGCCACGCCACCTGGTAGGAGCGACCTGTCAGGTAGGACGCAATCTGATGGTTCACAGTATCGAAGGCAGCCGATAGGTCTAGAAGGATGAGAGCAGAGGAGAGAGAGTTAGCTTTAGCAGTGCGGAGCGCCTCCGTGATACAGAGAAGAGCAGTCTCAGTTGAATGACTAGTCTTGAAACCTGACTGATTTGGATCAAGAAGGTCATTCTGAGAGAGATAGCGGTAGAGCTGGCCAAGGACGGCACGCTCAAGAGTTTTGGAGAGAAAAGAGAGAAGGGATACTGGTCTGTAGTTGTTGACATCGGAGGGATCGAGTGTAGGTTTTTTCAGAAGGGGTGCAACTCTCGCTCTCTTGAAGACGGAAGGGACGTAGCCAGCGGTCAGGGATGAGTTGATGAGCGAGGTGAGGTAAGGGAGAAGGTCTCCGGAAATGGTCTGGAGAAGAGAGGAGGGGATAGGGTCAAGCGGGCATGTTGTTGGGCGGCCGGCCGTCACAAGACGCGAGATTTCATCTGGAGAGAGAGGGGAGAAAGAGGTCAGAGCATAGGGTAGGGCAGTGTGAGCAGAACCAGCGGTGTCGTTTGACTTAGCAAACGAGGATCGGATGTCGTCGACCTTCTTTTCAAAATGGTTGACGAAGTCATCTGCAGAGAGGGAGGAGGGGGGATTCAGGAGGGAGGAGAAGGTGGCAAAGAGCTTCCTAGGGTTAGAGGCAGATGCTTGGAATTTAGAATGGTAGAAAGTGGCTTTAGCAGGAGAGACAGAGGAGGAAAATGTAGAGAGGAGGGAGTGAAAGGATGCCAGGTCCGCAGGGAGGCGAGTTTTCCTCCATTTCCGCTCGGCTGCCCGGAGCCCTGAGACACCCACAGCAACAACCCTATAGGAGAGACACCCACAGTAACAACCCTATAGGAGAGACACCCACAGCAACAACCCTATAGGAGAGACACCCACAGTAACAACCCTATAGGAGAGACACCCACAGTAACAACCCTATAGGAGAGACACCCACAGCAACAACCCTATAGGAGAGACACCCACAGTAACAACCCTATAGGAGAGACACCCACAGTAACAACCCTATAGGAGAGACACCCACAGTAACAACCCTATAGGAGAGACACCCACAGTAACAACCCTATAGGAGAGACACCCACAGTAACAACCCTATAGGAGAGACACCCACAGTAACAACCCTATAGGAGAGACACCCACAGTAACAACCCTATAGGAGAGACACCCTGGGTAACAACCCTATAGGAGAGACACCCTGGGTAACAACCCTATAGGAGAGACACCCTGGGTAACAACCCTATAGGAGAGACACCCACAGTAACAACCCTATAGGAGAGACACCCACAGTAACAACCCTATAGGAGAGACACCCACAGTAACAACCCTATAGGAGAGACACCCACAGTAACAACCCTATAGGAGAGACACCCACAGTAACAACCCTATAGGAGAGACACCCACAGTAACAACCCTATAGGAGAGACACCCACAGTAACAACCCTATAGGAGAGACACCCACAGTAACAACCCTATAGGAGAGACACCCACAGTAACAACCCTATAGGAGAGACACCCACAGTAACAACCCTATAGGAGAGACACCCACAGTAACAACCCTATAGGAGAGACACCCACAGTAACAACCCTATAGGAGAGACACCCACAGTAACAACCCTATAGGAGAGACACCCTGGGTAACAACCCTATAGGAGAGACACCCACAGTAACAACCCTATAGGAGAGACACCCACAGTAACAACCCTATAGGAGAGACACCCACAGCAACAACCCTATAGGAGACACCCACAGTAACAACCCTATAGGAGAGACACCCACAGTAACAACCCTATAGGAGACACCCACAGTAACAACCCTATAGGAGAGACACCCACAGTAACAACCCTATAGGAGAGACACCCACAGTAACAACCCTATAGGAGAGACACCCTCAGTAACAACCCTATAGGAGAGACACCCACAGTAACAACCCTATAGGAGAGACACCCACAGTAACAACCCTATAGGAGAGACACCCACAGTAACAACCCTATAGGAGAGACACCCACAGTAATAACCCTATAGGAGAGACACCCACAGTAACAACCCTATAGGAGACACCCACAGTAACAACCCTATAGGAGAGACACCCACAGGAACAACCCTATAGGAGACACCCACAGTAACAACCCTATAGGAGAGACACCCACAGTAACAACCCTATAGGAGATACACCCACAGTAACAACCCTATAGGAGAGACACCCACAGTAACAACCCTATAAGAGAGACACCCACAGTAACAACCCTATAGGAGAGACACCCACAGTAACAACCCTATAGGAGAGACACCCACAGCAACAACCCTATAGGAGAGACACCCACAGTAACAACCCTATAGGAGAGACACCCACAGTAACAACCCTATAGGAGAGACACCCACAGTAACAACCCTATAGGAGAGACACCCACAGTAACAACCCTATAGGAGAGACACCCACAGTAACAACCCTATAGGAGAGACACCCACAGTAACAACCCTATAGGAGAGACACCCACAGTAACAACCCTATAGGAGAGACACCCACAGTAACAACCCTATAGGAGAGACACCCACAGTAACAACCCTATAGGAGAGACACCCACAGTAACAACCCTATAGGAGAGACACCCACAGCAACAACCCTATAGGAGAGACACCCACAGCAACAACCCTATAGGAGAGACACCCTCGGTAACAACCCTATAGGAGAGACACCCACAGTAACAACCCTATAGGAGAGACACCCTCAGTAACAACCCTATAGGAGAGACACCCACAGTAACAACCCTATAGGAGAGACACCCACAGTAACAACCCTATAGGAGAGACACCCACAGTAACAACCCTACCCACAGGAGAGACACCCACAGTAACAACCCTATAGGAGAGACACTCACAGTAACAACCCTATAGGAGAGACACCCACAGTAACAACCCTATAGGAGAGACACCCACAGTAACAACCCTATAGGAGAGACACCCACAGTAACAACCCTATAGGAGAGACACCCACAGTAACAACCCTATAGGAGAGACACCCACAGTAACAACCCTATAGGAGAGACACCCACAGTAACAACCCTATAGGAGAGACACCCACAGTAACAACCCTATAGGAGAGACACCCACAGTAACAACCCTATAGGAGAGACACCCACAGTAACAACCCTATAGGAGACACCCACAGTAACAACCCTATAGGAGAGACACCCACAGTAACAACCCTATAGGAGACACCCACAGTAACAACCCTATAGGAGAGACACCCACAGTAACAACCCTATAGGAGAGACACCCACAGTAACAACCCTATAAGAGAGACACCCACAGTAACAACCCTATAGGAGAGACACCCACAGTAACAACCCTATAGGAGAGACACCCACAGTAACAACCCTATAGGAGAGTAACACCCTATAGGAGAGACACAGTAACAACCCTATAGGAGAGACACCCACAGTAACAACCCTATAGGAGAGACAGTAACAACCCACAGTAACAACCCTATAGGAGAGACACCCACAGTAACAACCCTATAGGAGAGACACCCACAGCAACAACCCTATAGGAGAGACACCCACAGTAACAACCCTATAGGAGAGACACCCACAGTAACAACCCTATAGGAGAGACACCCACAGTAACAACCCTATAGGAGAGACACCCACAGTAACAACCCTATAGGAGAGACACCCACAGTAACAACCCTATAGGAGAGACACCCACAGTAACAACCCTATAGGAGAGACACCCACAGTAACAACCCTATAGGAGAGACGCCCACAGTAACAACCCTATAGGAGAGGTAAGACACCAGTAACAACCCTATAGGAGACACCCACAGTAACAACAGCAACAACCCTATAGGAGAGACACCCACAGTAACAACCCTATAGGGAGACACCCACAGTAACAACCCTATAGGAGAGACACCCCCAGTAACAACCCTATAGGAGAGACACCCACAGTAACAACCCTATAGGTAACAACCCTATAGGAGAGACACCCACAGTAACAACCCTATAGGAGAGACACCCACAGCAACAACCCTATAGGAGAGACACCCACAGTAACAACCCTATAGAGAGGAGGAGAGACACCCACAGTAACAACCCTATAGGAGAGACACCCACAGTAACAACCCTATAGGAGAGACACCCACAGTAACAACCCTATAGGAGACACCCACAGTAACAACCCTATAGGAGAGACACCCACAGTAACAACCCTATAGGAGAGACACCCACAGTAACAACCCTATAGGAGAGACACCCACAGTAACAACCCTATAGGAGAGACACCCTATAGGAGAGACACAGTAACAACCCTATAGGAGAGACACCCACAGTAACAACCCTATAGGAGGAGAGACACCCACAGTAACAACCCTATAGGAGAGACACCCACAGTAACAACCCTATAGGAGAGACACCCACAGTAACAACCCTATAGGAGAGACACCCACAGTAACAACCCTATAGGAGAGACACCCACAGTAACAACCCTATAGGAGACACCCACAGTAACAACCCTATAGGAGAGACACCCACAGTAACAACCCTATAGGAGAGACACCCACAGTAACAACCCTATAGGAGAGACACCCACAGTAACAACCCTATAGGAGAGACACCCACAGTAACAACCCTATAGGAGACACCCACAGTAACAACCCTATAGGAGAGACACCCACAGTAACAACCCTATAGGAGAGACACCCACAGTAACAACCCTATAGGAGAGACACCCACAGTAACAACCCTATAGGAGAGACACACAGTAACCTAGGAGAGACACCCACAGTAACAACCCTATAGGAGAGACACCCACAGTAACAACCCTATAGGAGAGACACCCACAGTAACAACCCTATAGGAGAGACACCCACAGTAACAACCCTATAGGAGAGACACCCACAGTAACAACCCTATAGGAGAGACACCCACAGTAACAACCCTATAGGAGAGACACCCACAGTAACAACCCTATAGGAGAGACACCCACAGTAACACCCACAGTAACAACCCTATAGGAGAGACACCCACAGTAACAACCCTATAGGAGAGACACCCACAGTAACAACCCTATAGGAGAGACACCCACAGTAACAACCCTATAGGAGAGACACCCACAGTAACAACCCTATAGGAGAGACACCCACAGTAACAACCCTATAGGAGAGACACCCACAGCAACAACCCTATAGGAGAGACACCCACAGTATTGTTATTCTCCTCTATAGGCTGCATTTGTCTCAGGTCAAAATGTAAAAGATGTTCCCACGCCAATGAACCAGTATACGTCAGCAATGCAGGTGATCATACCATTATATGGAGATGATTTGTTTACATGTGGACCAAACTGGTTCCATTCCTGGGTCTGCGTGTGGAACAAACCGGTTCTATTCCTGGGTCTGCATGTGGACCAAACTGGTTCCATTCCTGGGTCTGCGTGTGGAACAAACTGGTTCCATTCCTGGGTCTGCGTGTGGAACAAACTGGTTCCATTCCTGGGTCTGCGTGTGGAACAAACCGGTTTCATTTGTGGGTCTGCATGTGGACCAAACCGGTTTCATTCGTGGGTCTGCATGTGGACCAAACCGGTTTCATTCGTGGGTCTGCATGTGGACCAAACCGGTTTCATTCGTGGGTCTGCATTTGGACCAAACCGGTTTCATTCGTGGGTCTGCATGTGGACCAAACCGGTTTCATTCGTGGGTCTGCATGTGGACCAAACTGGTTCTATTCCTGGGTCTGCATGTGGACCAAACCGGTTTCATTCGTGGATCTGCATGTGGACCAAACCGGTTTCATTCGTGGGTCTGCATGTGGACCAAACCGGTTTCATTCGTGGGTCTGCATGTGGACCAAACCGGTTTCATTCGTGGGTCTGCATGTGGACCAAACCGGTTTCATTCGTGGGTCTGCATGTGGACCAAACCGGTTTCATTCGTGGGTCTGCATGTGGACCAAACCGGTTTCATTCGTGGGTCTGCATGTGGACCAAACCGGTTTCATTCGTGGGTCTGCATGTGGACCAAACCGGTTTCATTCGTGGGTCTGCATGCTCCATCATGCACATTTTTTCTAGTCCCACCAGACACGTTCGTGACACGCAGGTTAAAATACCAAATCGAACTGTGAGAAAACTATCTTAATGTGGGGTTGAAACACACATGAAACATTTATGGACATTTAGCTAGCTTGCTGTTGCTAACTAATTTGTCCCGGGAGATAAACATTGAGTTGTTGTTTTATCTGAAATGCATATGGTAATTTTTTTAGGTGGATCTTTGTGAAATTGTACCCATTTTGTGTCACAAAAAATTGTGTGTTCTCTACTCAATTAATCCACAGATAAAATGGAGAAATTGTTTTGATTCGTCTTCATCTTTCTTCTGCTATAATTATATATTTATTTTCTATATTTGGCAGGTGGCAACCAACTTTAAGGTGCATTACCTCCTCTGACTGGATTGGAGTGTGGACCACAGTTCATCTTTCAATCACCCACGTCTGAATATGTTTCCTGTTGTGTGTCTGCACCAGACAGAACTGTTTCCTGTTGTGTGTCTGCACCAGCCAGGACTGTTTCCTGTTGTGTGTCTGCACCAGACAGAACTGTTTCCTGTTGTGTGTCTGCACCAGCCAGAACTGTTTCCTGTTGTGTGTCTGCACCAGCCAGGACTGTTTCCTGTTGTGTGTCTGCACCAGCCAGTACTGTTTCCTGTTGTGTGTCTGCACCAGCCAGAACTGTTGTGTGTTGTGTGTCTGCACCAGACAGAACTGTTTCCTGTTGTGTGTCTCCACCAGCCAGAACTGTTTCCTGTTGTGTGTCTGCACCAGCCAGAACTGTTTCCTGTTGTGTGTCTGCACCAGCCAGGACTGTTTCCTGTTGTGTGTCTGCACCAGCCAGGACTGTTTCCTGTTGTGTGTCTGCACCAGCCAGAACTGTTTCCTGTTGTGTGTCTGCACCAGCCAGTACTGTTTCCTGTTGTGTGTCTGCACCAGCCAGAACTGTTGTGTGTTGTGTGTCTGCACCAGACAGAACTGTTGTGTGTTATGTGTCTGCACCAGCCAGTACTGTTTCCTGTTGTGTGTCTGCACCAGCCAGAACTGTTTCATGTTGTGTGTCTGCACCAGCCAGAACTGTTTCCTGTTGTGTCTGCACCAGCCAGTACTGTTTCCTGTTGTGTGTCTGCACCAGCCAGAACTGTTGTGTGTTGTGTGTCTGCACCAGACAGAACTGTTTCCTGTTGTGTGTCTGCACCAGCCAGAACTGTTTCCTGTTGTGTGTCTGCACCAGCCAGAACTGTTTCCTGTTGTGTGTCTGCACCAGCCAGGACTGTTTCCTGTTGTGTGTCTCCACCAGCCAGGACTGTTTCCTGTTGTGTGTCTGCACCAGCCAGTACTGTTTCCTGTTGTGTGTCTGCACCAGACAGAACTGTTGTGTGTTGTGTGTCTGCACCAGCCAGGACTGTTTCCTGTTGTGTGTCTGCACCAGACAGTACTGTTTCCTGTTGTGTGTCTGCACCAGCCAGGACTGTTTCCTGTTGTGTGTCTGCACCAGACAGTACTGTTTCCTGTTGTGTGTCTGCACCAGACAGTACTGTTTCCTGTTGTGTGTCTGCACCAGCCAGGACTGTTTCCTGTTGTGTGTCTGCACCAGCCAGGACTGTTTCCTGTTGTGTGTCTGCACCAGACAGTACTGTTTCCTGTTGTGTGTCTGCATCAGCCAGGACTGTTTCCTGTTGTGTGTCTGCACCAGCCAGTACTGTTTCCTGTTGTGTGTCTGCACCAGACAGTACTGTTTCCTGTTGTGTGTCTGCACCAGCCAGGACTGTTTCCTGTTGTGTGTCTGCACCAGACAGTACTGTTTCCTGTTGTGTGTCTGCACCAGCCAGGACTGTTTCCTGTTGTGTGTCTGCACCAGACAGTACTGTTTCCTGTTGTGTGTCTGCACCAGCCAGTACTGTTTCCTGTTGTGTGTCTGCACCAGACAGAACTGTTTCCTGTTGTGTGTCTGCACCAGCCAGAACTGTTTCCTGTTGTGTGTCTGCACCAGCCAGAACTGTTTCCTGTTGTGTGTCTGCACCAGACAGAACTGTTTCCTGTTGTGTGTCTGCACCAGACAGAACTGTTTTCGTTGTCAGTTTGTTTTTGTTCAGTGTTCTAGTTCTTTATTAAAAGATATGGACACATACCACGCTGCACCTTGGTCCTCTTCTTCATCCGACGACGAACGTTACAACTATCATACAATACCTGTCCATCACATCCATCAATATGACCACGTAGTCTTACTAGTAGTTTTCCGTAGCATGGCGACGACAGTGTCAGCATGATAACGACACCGCTGGGTGTTCTGGGAGTTCTGTGGAGTCCCCACTTTCTGTGTGGCATTCTCACAGTGAGAAAATGGGTGGAATGCTAACATGCTAACAGTAGTGCGTTGGTTTGTGCGTCACTGTCTCACAGTGAGAAAATGGGTGGAATGCTAACATGCTAACAGTAGTGCGTTGGTTTGTGCGTCACTGTCTCACAGTGAGAAAATGGGTGGAATGCTAACATGCTAACAGTAGTGCGTTGGTTTGTGCGTCACTGTCTCACAGTGAGAAAATGGGTGGAATGCTAACATGCTAACATGCTAACAGTAGTGCGTCGGTTTGTGCGTCACTGTCTCACAGTGAGAAAATGGGTGGAATGCTAACATGCTAACATGCTAACAGTAGTGCGTCGGTTTGTGCGTAACTGGGCATGGAAGAACAGCTCATCTTCTTGACATTAGCAGAGTCTCTCTGCTACCTTTACCCTACACTCCCTACGTTCACCTTGTTCTTTTCTGTTGCGTTAGCTGTGTGTGTGTTGTTTCTGCTAAAAAATGACTAGGTGTTCACAGTGCAGAGTAAACTAGGCAGAAACTCCCATTCATCAAAACAGGTATGTTTTCTTTACTCACAGGATTGAAATGCTGTGGTTGTTTTAGCAATGTTTGGGCATTCCTACCAGCGCTTCAACCATCCCTGCCCCCTACTATCTCCCACACTAAGACGTAAAGGCCACTGAGGGGACGTTGGAATCCCTGATGGATTAAAACAAAGACCTTTAATGGTGTGGATGAGCTCCAGAGAGCAAAGGCCACTCAGTTCTTCAGCTCCAGAGAGCATAGGCCACTCAGTACTTCAGCTCCAGAGAGCAAAGGCCACTCAGTTCTTCAGCTCCAGAGAGCAAAGGCCACTCAGTTCTTCAGCTCCAGAGAGCAAAGGCCACTCAGTTCTTCAGCTCCAGAGAGCAAAGGCCACTCAGTTCTTCAGCTCCAGAGAGCAAAGGCCACTCAGTTCTTCAGCTCCAGAGAGCAAAGGCCACTCAGTTCTTCAGCTCCAGAGATAACATAGGCCACTCAGTTCTTCAGCTCCAGAGATAACATAAGCCACTCAGTACTTCAACAGCAGAGAGAGTATAGGCCACTCAGTACTTCAGCTCCAGAGATAACATAAGCCACTCAGTACTTCAACAGCAGAGAGAGTATAGGCCACTCAGTACTTCAGCTCCAGAGATAACATAGGCCACTCAGTACTTCAGCTCCAGAGATAACATAGGCCACTCAGTACTTCAGCTCCAGAGATAACATAGGCCACTCAGTACTTCAGCTCCAGAGATAACATAGGCCACTCAGTACTTCAGCTCCAGAGATAACATAGGCCACTCAGTACTTCAGCTCCAGAGATAACATAGGCCACTCAGTTCTTCAGCTCCAGAGATAACATAGGCCACTCAGTACTTCAGCTCCAGAGATAACATAGGCCACTCAGTACTTCAGCTCCAGAGATAACATAGGCCACTCAGTACTTCAGCTCCAGAGATAACATAGGCCACTCAGTACTTCAGCTCCAGAGATAACATAGGCCACTCAGTACTTCAGCTCCAGAGATAACATAGACCACTCAGTACTTCAGCTCCAGAGATAACATAGGCCACTCAGTACTTCAGCTCTAGAGAGAGTATAGGGGAGTCACTACTTCAGCTCCAGAGGGAGTATAGGCCACTCAGTACTTCAGCTCTAGAGAGAGTATAGGCCACTCAGTACTTCAGCTCTAGAGGGAGTATAGGCCACTCAGTATTTCAGCTCTAGAGAGAGTATAGGCCACTCAGTACTTCAGCTCTAGAGAGAGTATATGCCACTCAGTACTTCAGCTCCAGAGGGAGTATAGTCCACTCAGTACTTCAGCTCTAGAGAGAGTATAGTCCACTCAGTACTTCAGCTCTAG